>NC_050534.1:7172801-7187584 GCF_002922805.2 Oryzias melastigma
GAATATTTTTTTGAAAAATAAATAGTAGGAAATAAAATCATACGAATCAATAAAGTATAGAAGACTAATAGTAGTAATAGACTCTAGATCAGAAAAATAAACCAAAAAGTAAGGGAAAAAGTACACAAAAAATTGCTTGAAGGGACATCAGAATTAATCCATGCTATATTTGATTAAATATTGTTAAAGATGTTATTTATTCCACCAGAAATCAGTAAGACCAACAACAAGAAAACTATCGTAACTGGAAAATATAGCAGCTAAGGTTACAGTTCAGGTGTTCATATATATATATATATATATATATATATATATATATACTGTATTTTCCGGACTATAAGTCGCGGTTTTTTTCATAGATTGAATGTCCCTGCGACTTATACTCCAGTGCGACTTATATATGAATTTTTAATGAGATGAGATATGGACCATAAGTCTTGAGTGCCCTCTTATGGTGATCTATGTAATTACTTTATTTACTTTAGTTATTCAGACGTGACACAGAGGACGAAGAATTTAAGGGATTTAGTGATATGGAGTGAGATTGCGTGCAATTAATTACAGTAAAGATACAAAATTGATGAGTTTTTGAGGCTATAGTTAAAGAAAACTGTTATGTTATATAAATGCTACACCTTTTCGTTTTTTTCATGATGCTAATATGTGAATATGTGTTGACACATATTCAGCCTGTTTTCTATTCACTTATGAATGTTATAACTTACCTTCCAGGATGATGTAATATCGTTTTTTTCAACCAGTTTGTAAAATAAATTACTTGAAAAAAATGCGACTTATACTCCAGTGCGACTTATGTATGGTTTTTTCTTCTTCATTATGCATTTTTTGGCCCCTGCGACTTATACTCCGGTGCGACTTATAGTCCGAAAAATACGGTGTATATATATATGTATATATATATATATATATATATTACAAAAGCTTAGAAGAATGTTCTTTCACCGAAAAAAGAGATTGAAGCTGCTGCTTGTAGCTTCTTTGAAAAAATGGACACATTGAAGTGTAATGGGACCGGGCTGGACTGATTTGAGAGAGCAGAGGGCACGTCCTGATTGATAGATGGAGCAGGAAGGGGTGAGGCTTCCCGTCAGGTGATTTTTGTGTTACATGCACAGCCGCAGGCAAGCAAACTTTGCTCCCTGCAAATCTCTTGAAGTTTTAACAGAGGCCAAAGGTTGGGCCCCAAAGACAATTCTTTGTGTGAGGCTTCTGGAAATGCCATTACTGGGAAAGCCTGAAGTTCGCCCCAGTTACTTTTTTTTCTAAGTCCCACTCTAATCATCTTTTGACCAATTTTAAGTGTTACAAGTGCTCTTTTAATTGTGATTTTGACATATTTAGCTCAGTATTTAATATGTAGTTTATGCAGAGTAGCAGCAGTTTATTAGAAATTCGCCTCTAACCTGTAGGCAAGACCATTGATGTGGGGCAACCCCGCCTCCACTTCCCCTTCCTGTTACTGAGACCTCTTAAAGCCCCTCCCAACTAACATTACCGGCGCAACAAAAATGGCGAGCAATAGTGGAGCTATCCAATCATACAATTGTCGCATATCACATTTCTTTCTAATTTCGCGCAGTTTATCATAGTGAGTCTTTAAAGTAAAGAGAGAGAGAGAGCGGGAGTATATAAATATGTATATGTATGCATGCATGTGTGTGTGTATATATATATATATATATATATATATATATATATATACGCAAACATATATTTATATTTATGTCTATATAAATATAAATTATGTGTATATAAATATACACATATATTTATGTATAGAGAGACAGGGAGAGCGGAAGCATATACATATGTATATATGTATATATATATTATATGTAGTGTATTTAATTATAATTTGCTTATATTGCCAAACAATATAGAAAAACAACAACAGATGAATAAATGAAAATATCATATTTTTTCATGGTTGCATCATATAGGATTAATATAAAGTGTTCATGTTCTGTCTAAAAATAACTTTGAAAGCCACATTTGGAAGAAAACTTTCCCAAAAAGAAAGTTATACAGTAAAGTAGATTTTTTATTAGAATGTCAAGTCCAGCTGTGGAGGACAGAACAAATGAACCTGCCCCCTCATCATTGGCTCTAATTATACACATTAATATGAATGAGATCATTATGGTGACAGAATGTGTGTTATTTATCAGCTCCACGTTCACAGCGGTGCTTGAGATGACAGGAAAGTGAGGTCACTCAGGTGAAACGCCAAATGTGCCTATACCTCTAGAGTTGTGAGTCATCGTTGTTTGTTTGGGCCTCTCTTCATAGTTGTGTTCTCTTTTGCGTTTGTTCATAATTCATGACCTTTCTTAGGATTCAGAACCCCAGTCTTAACTTTAAAAGCTTTAAAGCTTTCGCTTTTTAAAAAAAAGGAAGTAAACAGAGCATCAGGGAGAAGTGGGAGTAACTTATTTGCCGGTGCAGCTATTAGGAGATGCGTTTGCTTGCTACGTGGGCACTAGCGATCCCAGTGAGTGGTTGCGTTTTCACCAGACAAACAGAATGTTCATTATCCTGCAGGGAGACAAACTTCTTTTATTCCTGCTGACTGTTCGCTTCACAGACTTTCCTCTGAAGCCGAGGCGTCTGAGCGAGGCTCAAGCCGCCAGTCTGTTCCCGGCTGCAACTTTTCTCTGTGTGATTCAGGGGCGGTGGACTACTGCAGATATACTTACCATCACTAGGAGGAGCCACAAGTACCAGAAGTTTGTCACTGTTGACTATGACTCAGATCAAGTTCAAATACCCACAAAAAAGTGAAACATCCTCTTGAAAATTCTGTCTAATTAGGGGGCAACTTTACATTTCATTTGTCATTTGATTTTTACTATTTCATGGTTCACCATTAATATGTGTGGCTATATTTGGGTATGCAGATCTCATCTAGGAACCTCAAAGTGAATCTAACTTCACTTACGAGCGAACCTTGGTGTGGTTCACTACAGTGGAATACAAATGGACTGTCTAGTTAGTCTAATAGAGGAATTGAACAAGACAAGAAATTGTGTGACCATAGAACTGCTATTCTAGTAAATAACATCTATTTTTATATCATGGATCTTCTATTTCTAGAAGTTTCCTGAAACCGACATATTGGTATTACAGATGTTTTTGTTTAGAATTTTATCGTAATTGCTGCTAAAGCTATGGTCACATGGACCCATAGAAAGCGGTAACTGGTATGTGTGCTATCAGTTATCTGGGTCTATAAGACACATCTTAGCACAAGTATATGTTGGAGTTCCCTTACACTTGTTACAGCTGTGGTATCGTGAAGTATTTGTAAGGCTAATGGATGTAAGTTTTACTTACGGGTGGCCTTACAGCACTCTCTATAGGGTGTCTCATAAGTCTCTATAAATAGGAAGAATAAACGTTTCTTGACACAAAGCATTTATATTTATATAATAGGCTCTATATGACGGCCTTTTTGTCGGGAACACCTTGTTTGGTCTGAAACACTTCCTAGTTTTTTTTTAACTTGACAATGTTGCGTGTGATACTTGTCCCATGTTTTCCGTTAAATGCGCTTGTAACTATATGACTGCTTGCTGAACCGGCCATCAGGAGGATTTCCATCCGTTGCTCTTTATTCAAATGGATTCTTGCGGTAGCTGAAATATAAAGAAATACATGTTAGAACCGTATTTGTATGGAATGCATTATGTCTCCCATGTATGGAGACTTATGGGACGCCCTGTAGTTGACTGTAAGGTGTCTAGTGCGGTCTATTTGTCGTGCATGTTTGTCACCTACTTCGCCTTTGTGTGTTGCTTGCTACAACCTGTTGCTGGCAGCATGAACATTTTTGTTCCACCAGGTGGTCTACGGTCTTCATATTTTGTGCTTGCCACCTGTGCCCCGTACAGGGTTTGGCCATTTTTTTCTTACCAACAGACAGCTTCTATCCACCCATGAGGGCAGTTGTGACTAAACATTGTTCTGATTGTTCGATTCCATTGAAGGACATTATTGGGACTCTGATGCAAAACTTTGTTGCTGTTGCTCACTGTTCAATCAGGGGAATGTAGCTGAATTTGTAAAAAAGTTCAAAAGCTGCACTATTCTATGCAAACTGTAGAGTTCTTGTGGTAGAATATGCTTTGGGTCCATTGATATTGACTTCAGTCTAGTAGTTGACGGACATAGCCATATAAGTATCGATAGTATGGTTACCAAGGTGAAGTATTGATACTAGCATGATGAGATCGATACCTTTGATGCTTTTGTTGTAATTTTTCTTTACTTAAAGAGTTCATGCAAGCGCAGTGTTGCCAGATTGGGCAAAAAACAGTCCAATTTGAGTAAATATCTGCCCAATTTTTTCATGAAACTACCCAATCTGACCACAATGTGTGTGTTTTTTTTTAAATAGCCCACCTCCTCCTCTCTGCTCACTTCATCAGAGAGTAGAGTCATTAAAGAACCCCATATTTGCACCAGTTTGCACAGATTTTTGTTGTGTTGTTTACATTTTTATAGTTATTAGCGTTTCTTTTGTTTACTTTTTTCACTCGTGACTTTGATATGTGTTTTTATATATTTTTGTGCTATACTTACAGTTTTGTTACATTTTTGATTTTTTGACATTTTGCACCCGTTTTTGTTTACTTCTTATTTTCTTATACCAATAATAATAATATATATGTTCGATTGTTATAATTAGTCGATAAGCATTGATTATTGACTAATTATTGCTAATTAGCAAAAATGTGTAATTCTGAAATTATTCTATAATCAATATTTAAAGAAAAAAGTATTAATATCAGTGATACTAGCCCTGTAATTACTTGGTATCAGATCGATAATCAAATTTCCAGTACTGCCTAATAACCCTAATAGACGACATATTTAAGTTGATTTTAGGTACACAATTTTCAAACAAAGACAGCTTTGCAAACTTGTGCGTGTGCCTCCTCCCTTCTCTTCTTCCTCCTTTGTAAAATGTTCTCGGGAAGATGCACTTGCAAAGAATGATTCCTGAGGGAGACGAAATCATCTCTCGAGACAGGACAAAGTCAAAACGGAGAGTTACAGAGAGCCCACGGGGAGCAGGCCACTGGAGGCCAGACTGACTGATGAGGGAGGGTGTGTGGAGAATTCAAGATGTGTGTGTGTGTGTGTGAGAGACAAAAAGAGTGTACAACAACCAAAAAACAGAGGAAGTGAGCTGGACCAAAACATTAGCTTGTTTACTGTATCCATGCACACATGCTGCCGCTTTTAATTGACATAAACAGACAGGTAGTTACATGCTAAATGAATGTTTGTGTAGCCGCTGTGACTTCACTGTCATCCTTTTTCAAACCCCTCCATTACCCATCAGGGAGTGACATTTTAGAGATTTATTTTTTTCTGTGTGTGTTAGTGTGTGACAGCATGAAAAGCTCAGATCTCTAATAGACCAAAGCTTGCGCACACATTCGAATCAATGTTCTCTAATTGTGTTTATGTTCTTAATAATTTCTTAAATGACTCAACCAGAATCTAAAACAACTCAATCCGTCAGTTAGTTGACAAATACGTCCATTAGCGCTCCGAAAGCTGCATTAGCACGCCCTGCGTGAGATTAAAAATCTCGCCCGTTCCGAGCAGAAACATCATTAAAAGCGGTTAGCGTTTCATTTATTTATTCATCTGGTGATTTACGTGCACTTTAAGCAACCGCTGACAAAACTGTCATTTGTTGAAGTGATGTTTGTTCATAGCAGCAAATGACATTCTGTTTTCGTGGTTAGTTTTGAATTGTTCAAATTAGAAAAGGGGAAAACTTGAAATGACAAAAGATGTTTTATAGCATTCAGGAAGAGACGATTGTAAATGGTTGAAATGGAAAATGAAGTAATTGAAAAGTTTAACTGGTTCCATTTTTTCAGGAGGTAAAACATCTCAACTGGAAGCTCATTGTTTTGCAAAAATAAGATTTTTTTATTATTCAGTGTAACAATTTTTGTCACTTAAGCATATGTTCTAGTGTCTTAATTTTTTCTTTCTTGTTTATCTTTGATTCATTTGGGGAAAAGAATTAAAAAGAACAGGCAAGAAAATGGATTTGTACGGTTAAAAAAACTGGATACAAATGTATTTTTTTTATAGTTTGTTTTAATTTATAAATGTTTTAAAATGTTCTAGTGTTCGGAGTTGGCCATTTTATTAGTAAAACACGCTACAAATTAAGTTTATATCAAAGTTATAAATTTTTTAAAAATAAGACAAATAATTAAATTTTTCAAGTAGTTTTCAATGTTACTTGATGGTTTCAAAGGTTTTGGTCATTTGAATTGAGGATTTAATTACATAGCATATGTATTAAGATTACTCATGACATTGTTATTACACTAAATTAGTTATAACTATGTTACTATCAGTTAACCAACGCAAATGTTTGATTTTATATACCTCTAGACAAGCTATTCAAATAATCTAATCAAATCAAATGTATTTATGTATCACTTTTAATACAATGTAGCACAAAGTGTTGCATAAACGCCCATTGAAGGCATTAGCCTGTAGATTTTTTTTTTTTTTTTAACTTTTTAAATTATTTTTCTTGGCTTTATTCCTTTATTTCTGTTTTTGGTTGAATGTTTAGCAAATCTCCTTCTGATGAAGTTGGATGAGAAGTTGTTAGAGGATGTAGGAGTTGTGCGTACGTGTTCAGTTTCAACTATTGACTGTACAAGAGAACTGGACCGAGTGAGTGTTGCATTTTTCTCAGGATGGAGGACATTTACCCTAGAAAATGAAGTTTCATTTCTGAGTATTTTTTAAAATTCAAATTGTAGTAAATCAGGAGCACATGAGAAAAAATGCAGTTTCAGAATGATTGTATTTGTGATGTAGATACTATACTGTCACAGGTATCCTACTTCACTTCATCCTGAGGCATCCACTTGTACACAAATATTTCAGTGAAACGTCTTTGTTTTCCTCGTCTGTGTTAGCATCTGTCTCACAACTGGATAGCTCTGATATTGCTCGCCATTTTTGTTGCACCGCTAATGTTAGGTTGGGGTTGTGTACCACTCAGCAGCAGTGTAAGACGGGGCGGAGTTTGAGGTAAATTGAGGTAAATTTATAATAAACTGCCACTTTAAAGAAATTATGTCTTAGAAAACAACAGTTTTTTATTTTTTCCATTTTGACTAAAATGTCATAATTAAAAAGACCGTTGGGAAAAAAAATGTAAAATAGATCAAAAACTAACTGGATTAATGCAGGTATAGCTTCAAACTGACAAAAATATATAATATTAAAAAGGGGCACAGACTTTTTAGCAATTTGTGGCTCCTTTACCTTTCCATAGTGGCTATTTGGCTAAAGAAAAATAAAACAAGGCCTTTTTTTTTTAGACTTCAGTTAAGTTTATACATTTATGTTCGATTTTTGTCTAAACTATTTACAGGTTTTTACATCCCTGTCGACTTGAAGAGGTCTTGTTTGCTCTGTGCTTCCTCCAGAAAACACAGATTTCAAATACGAAGCAAAACTTTGGTAAGAAGTCTGACCCTTTATTAGTTTAAAGTACAAATTATCTAATACTGGGATGATCCACTCTGGTACCAGGCGTCTTTTATTTTGAAAGGAAATCATTTGAGCTTCTATTAACGTAAAATGTAATTTCACATGAGAAAATGCAATTTTTTTATATTGCTGTTTTTATTCATGCCACAAAAGAAGCATAATTGATACTTATCTTCAAAAAAATAAATTTTAATCAATAGTAGTATCAAAATAAGACTCCTACTAGGTTTTGATCAGTAGAAAACGAGGCCAAATGGCTTTTTTACTGTTAAAGGTTGGGGAGGGGCCACTCAATCCTATCTATCAACCACCCGATTTGCTCGAAATGAATAAGGCTCATTCCTCATTTCAGTTTCCACCAAGCACCACAAAGCCTTTAATACAAATAGAACAAAAAACACCCCAAACATGCTAGATCTTATAGGAAACTTTGGTGAAACAGAACGTGTTTAATCTCACTGCAAAAACCCCAATTCCTGAACATCTTTTTGTTTTATTTTTGTTTTGCTCAGAGCTCTGAGATTGTTCTGGCTTATCTTCGTCAGTCATTATCATATTCATACACTTGATCTCAGCCCCCACAATCTCTTATGTAAAAAGCCAAGGGGGTGCTGATGTGAACATGGATCCAGTTGAGTCTCACTTACCTTTAAACATTAGTCAGACACTAAGATAGCATTTGTGTAATTTACCAAAATAAATTTAACAAATCAAACAAGTTCGTTTTTTTTTTTGTTTTTTTTGTTTTTTTATGTGAGTGGGTGAAAAAAAGAAAAAAAAAACTGCATGTGAGAGACAACACCAAAAAAGTCAAAAGTCTCGGTAAAACACAAGGGAGGAAAAAGACCGAGCAATCCAGCCTTGCACCTTTCTCTCCCATGGTGCCCGGTTGTTGGGCTGCCTTTAAATTTGTCCGGGGACAAAGCAGCGCAGGGTATAATCCACCTGCCAGTCCCGTTCAGCATCAGCAGTGGTCTGGCAGGAACATTCTGCCCCCCACTTAAGTACAAAATGCCATCAGTGCGGAACAGTGGAACCTATTCTCCCCTCCACTCTCTTTCACCTCTTCCTCTGTTCTCCAAAAAAAAAAAAAAAAACCCAACCGTGGGTGGTGGGAGTGGAAAGATGGGAGACGGACTCGAGAGGGGAGGAAACAGACAGAGAGGTGCTTTGGAGGCTGAGCCTGTATTAGGGGGGAAAGCGATGAGCAAAGAAAGGAGATAAGACGGAAGGAAGACGGGAGTGGAAAAAATGGGAGTTTTCTTTTTCAGGGTCCTTCTGCACCTCGTTCGCCGGCGGGGAGCCCTCAGGGGAGAGCTGAGATTGATTGGTTCATTTGGGTTGGAAAAGTGGATCTCTCCCTCAAAAAAAAAAAAAAAAACAACTTGTTTCCTTCCAAACCAAATGACAAATGAGCTATTGATTTGTTGTTTACAATCTAGGCCGCACAATACCCCCCCCCTCAGGTGTGCATGATGGACCTCATAATGGCCGGTTCCCTGAGGTTTTGTGACGCCATTTGACACTAACCGACTGCGGTCCACGCTACCAAAACCCAACCAGTACACTTAAGCCGTATTTCCACTGATCGGTCCAGTACGGTAGGGTCCATTGTTAAATTGACCCATCAAACTAGGAGTGTCAAACATACGGTCCATGGGCTGGATCCGGCCCAGTTATGAAGAGGAAAAATGATATGGATGTTGGGGCTAAAAAAATAAGTTTCTAGCTCATTCCTGTGGTGAGTTATGAGAAATGACTGCAATGCGCAAATCCGCCACTAGAGGGAGCAAAGGAAACACAAGACCGGTATAACAAGAGAACAAGAGATAAACACAATAAGCAACAATGTATTAATGAGTGATTAGGCATCTGTCAGATAACAAGTTGACTGTAGGTAATTTTGCTATTATCTTACTGGTCCGGCCCACTTGAGATCAGACGGGTTGAATGCGGCCGCTGAACCAAGAGGAGTTTGATACCCCTGTGTTAAACAGTACCGACTCGTACCTTTTGGGTCCCCATTGGTTAAAGGTTCATTGAAAAGTAGAACAGTTGGGACAGAGCCGTTGTAGCCACCTGTTGAGTGACAGAAAGTGACAACATGAGAAACTGCTGATATAGCGCTAATTTAAGCTAACGTTTTAGGCATTTATTAGAATTTGTGTTTTTACAGTTTCCTGCATACTCATTAGCCTCATTTCCACTGAGCTGTGCGGTACGGTACGGTCCAGTAAGGAGTAGTACGGTATGGTCCAGTTAATTCTAGTGAGCGTTTCCACTCAGTTACGTCTCGCTTCCACTGAGAGGTTTGTTTTCACAGCGCATGCCCGGTGTAGACCGCTAGCGTTTCTTTGCGTCGCTATAGTGTGACAACTGGAAAAGCAACAACAATGGAGGTCAACCAGCGGCTCGTCTTTTTCTTGCTTTACTTTTGTATATTGTGTATAACAGGAATTTAATATTGTTTGTAAGAAGATTGCAGACGGCTAAGATGAATTCCGCCATAAAGACGAAAACTAGCTTAGCGCTTTAGTGGTGCTTCCTAATGTCATCATCACTTTCTGCCAATCAACTTGTGGCTACAGCAGCTCCCCCCCAATTTCTATGGACCTTCAACATTCTATTTTTCTATAGACCTACTACAGATTGGGGCACGCAAGAGGTCCGGGTTGCAACTGTTTAATGGGTCCATTTTACAATAGAAACGCTCAAACTACCAGACCCGACTGTACCGTACTGGACCGCTCAGTGGAACTGACGCTTTTTGGCCGCAAGTCTATATTGAAAATGTCTGCAAACACCAGTAAGGTCCGGTCTGCAGTGCAAACGTTCCATGCCGTCCTTGGTGACGGTGTGATACAGGATGAGCTAGCAGCATGCTAGCGGTCTATACCACATGAAAACAAACCGCTCAGGTAGAAGCGGTCGCCAGAATTAACTGGACTGGAAACAAGGCTTTTTTTTAATCACTGGTGGGATTTTCTTTCTTTCATCAAAGATCAACTTTGACAAAAATCATGTTTTTTTTTTCTTTTTCACATGTTCCTGTTGAATTGCCAAATAATAGGGGACACATATTAAGAAAACTTTGCCTAAGATTCAAGTATTTCTTTATTCATATTGTTTTGAATTGGGAGCAGACGAAAAATGCAGTTTAAAAAGATTGTATTTGTGATGTAGAAAACAAAATGGGTGGGCCCAAACTATCTGCTCCACCTCATTTTAATGCACTCACTAGCAGATGACTAGATCCATGCACGTCTTAATATTCTTTGTCCTAGTTGGCATCCGGGTCTAATAATGCTCACGATTTATGTTGCACCACTAGCGGAAGAGCGTGTAAACAAAGAGCTCTCCGTATGGTCGACAGGAAGGGGAGGGGCGGATCGGTTTGGTCCCACCCACAATTTAGACTTTCCTAATGAAGTCCTACTACTATGCAGAAACTATATCCTAGAAAACTATGCAGGTTTTTGGTTAAAATCGGAATAGTTATAATTAAAAGACCTCTGGGAAAGTTTCAACATAGATTTAAAGATAACCAGAATGAATGATACATTTTTATCTTTAAAGTGTCACAAAAATCATGGCATCTTCCTTGTTTTCCTTGTCTTTCTTAGTTTCTACAAGCAGGTTGCTTGAATCCGAACATGACAGACCATAGTGCTTGATCCAAATGCGTGAAGAACACACTGTAAACTTGTCAGCCGGTTGACAGGGTAGCCGCAGGCAGACTTCTGTTCGGCGAGTCAAAACAAACCAGAGGTTAGAGCTTCCCTGACCTTTCCCTATTGATCCTCGCAGATCCTTCCAAATGTCAAGTTAAAAACTCCACAACTGCGAGCCACACTTCCGAAAGACTATCGCCCACACAGGGTATGCGACAAAGCCACACTGCAGAAGGGAGATCACACAAAATACTTTTTTCCTTCTGTGACGACAGTTACCAGCCATTATTGTGTGCATCTAATTGTAACAAGTTTGAACAGGAGTGGGAAGGTGAGATAAAAGCCAAGGCTTGTAATCATCTGTCTATTCTTCCAGATCTGGATAATACTGCTTATTACCATCAATGAGTCTTTAGAAATTCCTTTAGTGGCAGTTTTAGACAAAAATGTTGAAGCAGTCATTGCCACATTTGTGTGTAGATCTCTCATCAGATTATGAGCTTGTTGGCTTATTTGACATTTCTTACACTTTAACCCTTTAATACCAGAGATTTAGCTCCAGTGTTGACATTCTGTCGACTATCTGGACTCTTCAACTGTTGACACAATTGACGTAATTCCAGCAGATTCTGAGGCAAAAACTGTTGAATAACAACATAACGCCAATATATAAGGTCGCTTTTCTCCATGTCAGAACCAGCTAATTCGTACTGATTGCTGAAAGATTTAAGGTATGTCAAAGAGCGTCTGTTATTTAGTTTAAAAAATGTCCTTACCATTAAAAATATAGGGCTTAAAGGTAAAATTGAACTGTTTTATGTGAGGATGTGGGTGGAGGAGAAATCGTGTAAAGTGGGTCCTGATGAGAGTACGGGAGGAAGTGACCTTAGACATCTGTAGACGATGGTGGAGAGGACAGAGGAGAGGTGGACGCAGGACTCAGCCAAGCAGTACTAAATACATAACTGATGTTCCTTGCTGTGCAACTACAGCCCCAGCTCATTTATTGTGTCTATTAAGCTTGTCCTATGACCTCTGCTTCGGTTATCAGTCACAGAACCCTTCTCATCTGGGTCAGGACCACTGGGGTGGGGCTTGAAAGCAAGGTTGGGTTGGCGGGGACAGTTGGAACTCTTCTTTTTTTTTCCTTTTCAGCAGTGTTTATGATTTAGAGGGAAGGTGGACTATGATACTTTAGGGGGGCAGCGGCAAATACAATAGGTGTCTCAGCTTTCATCCGGTGAAATTTGTAAGTATGTCTGCTTAGACATCAAGATACATGGAAATTGTGTTTGTAGGTGTGCAGGAAAATGTTCTGGTCTTTTTCAGATAGAAATGGTCTGTCTTTGTCACTACAGTGAGACTATAATACGGATTATCTTTGGCTGTATGGCTGTTTTACAGATTTTTATAATGATTAAGTTTTTGTTTTGCGTTCTGATTGGCTGTAAACCATTGCTAATCAATCTCCTCCATGCTGTTTCTAATATTCAGAATTCTATAATTCTGGACATCTATTTCTATGAAAGTGTCTAAATATGAGAGACTAGTGTGAAAATATTCATGTCTATCTCAAAAAAATGTGTATATTGAGGGATTTGACAACCCTAAAACAATAAAATAATTGTGAAAAATCTTTGGGGATTACGTCTATCTCCAGCGCTAAACGAGGGACTATACTGTTCTTTCAAAACATGAGTAGAGATTACTGTAAAAGTAAGGCTTTGGGGGTTAAATGTGTTTTCTTGTAAGTACTATTGGTAATTAATGAAGAGCTCATTTGCATTTGCTGTGGATCACTAATTTTAATTTCTGTACAGTTACTGTATATTAGGAGGTGTTTATTTAGCGTGAAACTGCCTTTTCTCTGTATTTTCTCAGCTGTTTTTACATTTTCCTCTGTAATCCTGCTGGTTGTTCTGCCGTGGGCTGAGGGCTTCTAATGTATATAAAGTAGTTGCAGGGATCGTAAAGCTGAATGTACTCCGACTTTAAACCAATTTTCTGGGAACAAAGCTTCCCACGCTTATAAGTATTTTAAGGACAAGGCGAGCAATTAGAAGACGAAGACAGAACATCTCCATATTATTTTTAAAGTACTTTCTTTTTCAAGATATAAAGATGTATTCAGACTGGAAATGTGTGGCGGTCTGAACCGAGTCCGATTAATTTGGTCTGGATTGAGTCCTGAACTTTGTGTTTGATCTGTTTGACTACACAATTTTGAACGTCTGTATCAAAGTTAGATACAACACTTTTACTGCTACTTTGGTACAGCGGAGGCATGCTGCAAGGCGGTCACTAAAGAGAAGATACACTGATAAGTGTTTATGACAAACAGATTGTTGGAAAAACAGTGTAAGAAGACACCCAAATAAACTTCAATGTTCATTGTTGCTCCATGTTTGTCCGCGGCTCATCAGTTGCCATGTTTCTACTCTTTACATCCTGTAATGCCTGATTATGGAGGCCATTTTGGTCCAGTTATTTCAGACTGAGAAAACTCAAGATCGAACCAAAACTCATGGTAAACGAACCAAGACCCCCTCAAAAGATGAGTCAGAGAGCGGTCCTGGACCAGGGTCCTATTTGATACAGTCGGACTGAAAATTTGTTCCGTATTATCATTGGAAATGAACTCTGGTTCATTTTAAGCGAATCAATATTGTCCAGTCTGGATGGATTGTAAGTTGCAGCAGCCAAGTCGCATTGAAGAGTATTTAGCTTCAGGAAACATAAGATAAATTTAGGTTATTAGCACAACTAATGAACAGTTATTAAGATAATCTACAATCCCAAAATCAAATGCCCTCGAAATTTCCCTGAAGTCTTTACGAAAAACTAGCTTGCATGGATCCACACAACATTAGCGAACATAGACCACAATGCATTGCGGTCGAACAATTTTTGCAGTGAAAAAAAGTGTTTCGATGCAATTTTTTAAATAAACCATCAAGATTTTCGCCATCAGAACACAGTGCAGTCACAAATTGACGTTGTGAAATGTCCGTATTGATCCAATTTTCACTTTGTGAAAACGGTGTTGTGACATAACATCCGGCGTTTTAAAAAAGAAAGAAAAGTAAGGAGGTGTCCGAATTGCTTTTAAAATCCAAGGCAGTAGATAGTTTTTTTAGTAGTTAGGGATTATAGTCTATAGTCTATAATTCTCGCCAGGCCCAAACTGCAATCATTAATTTCTTTTTCGTGGTCACTTTTCAAACAGTTGGGCTTTCCACGTTTTGAAAGGGACACCATCCATGCAGCCCAGTCTCAGTAAAATGCGTACATATGCCACGATTTGGGAAATACCGTGTATAATATACGCCAAACCCGGTTTTTGCGTGCATATAATACACGCGGTCGTAAACGTTTTAAAGTCTGTTTTCCACGTTTGACACATCCCCTGGTGGAGGTCTCAAAGCTAATTTTAAGATATGTAGCATTTTGACCACTCTGACAAGTACACATTCAACATGCAGTGTTAAAAACCAAGCCAGCTAAATTGCAATGTTTAATGTTCACTATGGGTCCTATGTTCCTGTT
>NC_050534.1:7187644-7206836 GCF_002922805.2 Oryzias melastigma
AAAAGCCGTGTATACTGTACGCCAGCGCAACCTATTCTCTACCATTGCATATCATATGCACGCAAAAACCGGGTTTGGCGTATATTATACACGGTATTTCAGAGTGCAAAGTCGTGGAATATGTACGCATTTTACTGCGACCGTGTTGATCCATGCATCACAACCAAATCAAAACTGGTACAGCTTTTGACACACTCACAATCACCACGCTTTTCCTAGCTAGAGTCCAAAAACTAACTTAAAAAATTGCATTTTGAATGCGGAATGATCCCACATCTATGTCCTTTTACATTGACTTTTCATTGAAAGTGGTCATGAGAACAGGTGTTTCCGAGCCCGGTGTGAATGTAGCACGCGACTTTGTAGACTTTGAGTATGAGTCGCATCTCCTGCCAAACTATGCCAAAAACACGAAAAATACAGTTATATTGAATTATGAACTCTTTTAAATGATACAAAATTCTGCACTAGTGCAAAGGATTACAACTAGACAGCTTTTAAACAGCCTCTTCATGGCCTTTCTATATTAAAGTTGTCAGCAGAAAGTACGGCCAAAGCTAATTTTAAGATATGTAGCATTTTGACCACTCTGACAAGTACACATTCAACATGCAGTGTTATAAACCAAGCCAGCTAAATTGCAATGTTTAATGTTCACTATGGGTCCTATGTTCCTGTTCCTTTACAGATTCTACTCTAATTTATTGCTCTCCTTTTTTCTCCTCTGGCTTTTCCAGTGTTCACATTTGTTAGACTAAGTGAAAAGCACATTATTTAGCATTAAATGAAAGCCTCTCCTGAAAGGAATGGAAAGAAGGGGGGGAGAAAATCCTTAAGAAAAGGCAGTCAGCCTACTCCTAATTATTTCAGTAGTGAAAGCCTCTTTAAAGAAATGAATCATCACAGCAGCATCTGGAACGAGCGCTAGGTAGCAGCTTTAAATAAAGGCACAAAATGGCAGCAGTAATTGTGCTTAAAGTGCATGCTTTACAAAAGGAAGATTGAGGGGAAATTTAGGGCAATTTGCAAGATACTGGATCAATACATACGGAAACATTGTTGTAATATTTACAGTAAATACCAGTGAGCATTGACCATGTAATCCGGTTTAATTAAGTATTGTGTATTCAAATAGTTTAATCATCCGGGCAAACACTCTTCCATAAAGCCATTAGTCAAAAAAAGAAAAAAAAAGTCAGTTGAAAAATAAATGTCTAAATGTAGGTTAAAAAAAAGTATTGTTTGTAGAAATCATATAGTTTACCTGTTAGACTGATAATAAAATTAATTAAATGAAATTTTTAAGCTACAAAAAATTGAAGTTAATTTATTCTATCCTTGACAAGAGATTTGAATTCCACTTCCTCACTCCTTAAGACCTCTTTGACAGGAAGATATTAACCCTTCAGAGCTGGGACGGCAAAATAAAGAAACTTTTTGAACTATCATAACTCTTTGACCGTTTACCTAATTAACGAAATTCTAACCGATTCTTGCACTGAGAAAAGCGGCTTTGAACCGTTGGCAATGACTTAGTACATCAAGTTTTCTCCGCGTCAGAATCCGCCCATAAGTACGTTGTGTTTCTCCGCGTGAGTTATGTTAATCGGTTGACGGGTTATAGTAGTCTAAAGGATGTCAACTTTGATGCTAAAATTCCAGTGTCAACAGGATTAAATAAGAAATACAGACTTTTATGATGCACTCTGGAAGTATTTCACCACTTATAAGTATTTATATTTGTGAAAAATACTTAATAATCAAGAGACAAAAATTAAAACATGTGAGTTTACGATATACTCTTAAAGGACACCACCGTACACTGGTGAAATGCTTAATACACATATCAACGAGCGTGAAAAAATAAACTGTTAAACTATCAGGTAAACTCATGCTTTTTATATGTAATTTATCTGAATGTAAAAATAATTGGTAAACAAGAGACGAATTAAAGAACAAATCTTAAAGTTACAGTGCTTTTCACAAGTACTACAACACCAATGATGTGCTTCTTATGAATAATTATCTATGTGTGAAATATTACATAATAAAGCAAGTGACTTAAAAACATACTAGTGTTTATGGGTTCACTTCTGAAGCACTTTAACACTGGTAACATGCATCTAGTAAATAATTATCTGTGTTAAAAACACATTAAACAACAGACAAAACAGAAAATACTGTAGTTAATGGTTTACTTGAGAAGCAATACACTACACCACCAGGCACACTTCTTTAAGTAATTATCTATAAAAAATGTAAGACAAAAAAAAGAACAAAATTATCTGAGTTTAGGGTTTACACCGCTGGCCACTGGCGACATGCTTTACAGTGTTCCCCCGCAAATTCGCTTTTCTTTATCCGCGGAATTTGTTTTAGTCACGGGACTTGTCCGGTTTGCCAAAAAAACTCAGACTACTTAAGACCCTTGTATGAAACTCCGCTACCAGAAATGGACATAGGACGAGACAGGGATGGGGTTGTCTCCGTCCCTAAACCCCACGGATATGGGGAGGAATACTGTCCATTTCGCCTATCCGCGGTTTCGCCTATCCGCAGATTTTTTTTTTTTTCCCAGTCACATGACTCTTCTAGTTCATCACTAAAACTCTTGCATGAAACTCTGCCCCTGATTTAAAATTTAGTTTTATATATTATATTTAGCAATCTATTTTTCATTCAGATAATTATTTATGTGCAGTATTCTCCCTCTTATTGGAGGTGGTTAGGGATCAAAGACATCCGCAAATACGCCAAATTCAAAACCGCGAATAAAGAAACTGTAAAGCATGACACCACAGGAGTTTCATACTAGTGTCTTGAGTTGTCTGAATTTTTGTGACCAACCAGAAGAGTCACCTGACTGAGAAATAAAAAAAAAAAATCTGCGAATAAGCGAAACCACAGATAAAGAAACGCAAATACACGGTGTAATACTGAAAACATATCACCAGTGCCCAGCTATAATTACGTACAGAAGCTTGCCTGGTGGTGTAGTGTAGGGTTTCTGAAGTAATCCATAAACTCCACAGGTAACATGATGTTTTTTTTATTTTTTTAATAAATAATAACCGTATGAAATACTACATAATGAAACAAGAAGTGATAACAATAATAAAATAGTAGACTTTATGTGCTCTCTTTGGACGCACTTTACCACCTGTAACATGCATCTTGTTTGTAATTATCTGAGTGAAAAACACATTATTTAGACAGAGACAAGATAGAAAATACCAAATTTACAGAAGCACTACGCCACCAGGTACTGGTGACACGCCTCTTTTAAGTACAGTGATTACCTGTGATGGATTATAATAAAACAAAAATGTTTATAGTGCTCTCCTGTAACTATTTTTTTATAAACATTTATCAAAATGGTGTAAAAACTAGAGAGTTTACGGTAAACACTACAGTACACTGGTGACACACTTATATATGTGAAAAAATTACTAATTAAAATAATAATAAAATTATACCCATAAATTCTACTCACTTGTTTTCATACATTTTTTACTTTTTTTTGTAAAGCAGATGAGTTAGTTTGAGCATTTTTCTATCCTCTCCAACATTATTTATTTTCTGTTCCCGTGCTCTTATTTTTCACGGTAACACCTAATGAGCCTCTTCTATCTTACGTGGTGAAGTGTTTTGGCTCAGAGCGTTGCATATTCCATTACTATTTCATTATGTGGTTGCTCTTTTTTTTGTAATTATTTCATTTTCACTCACTGGAATGACTGAGCAGTAGTCTCAACGTTTGTACCCGCTGACAAAAGAACCAAATTTGATCTGCTACGGTTGGGAAGCATTGATAGAAATGAAGACATAAGCTCCAGGCAACAACGATAGATTTTACACCTATGTTTAAAACCGTGTTCCCAGAAGATGCTTTGCAAGTCATTTTTTCATTAACATTAAGACTCATTCGGAATGTGTCATTTTACAAAACGAGGAATTTTCTTATACTATCCAAGTTTAATGTATAAAAATCCTAAATTGGTTTTTAATCTCCTGATTGTCAAAATAATTTGAAATAGGCGGGATAAGGTTGCAGTAAATAACCCAATGGATTTTAAAAGAGTGTCTTTGTTCATTTTTCACAGATTAAGAAGCCATATGTTTTTATTCGTGGAAAGACACATAAATCTTCGTAAAGGTCTATCGTCTGCCCACACGACTAACTTCTTAAATTAATTTTTTCTTAAATACTTTTTTTTTGCCATCCTACATAATTCATTCCCTTCACTTAAATAGCCCTCTAGTATATTTATATTTTCCAATTACCTTTCTGTGCAGCAGTGTACATGATGGGGGGAATTAGATATTCCTGTGCTGAATTTAAATGTTATGCTTTAAGGATTTGCAAGGTCCTGAATTTGAATGCATTGAAGGCTGGAAGGCTGTGTGACCGGCATTGATCAGCCACTTCTAACGCTGCAATGCATTATCGAAAAGATTAATATTTTGTAGACACTTAAATTGGTCTTTTATGATTTTGTATAATTAACCTTGTGCTATCCTAGGTATGCTGACGTTGGGAGTGGGGTCATCTGGACCCCATAAGATAGCACAAGTTTTAAAACAACGTAAAAAAATAGCATATATGATGTATTTTATTCTGAACTAAAGGACAACTGAAGGAACTTTCTTGAGAATACACATTTTACACACCTAACACAGACTCCTCCCTAAGTTGTCACATATTGATGTTTGGTTAAGGCCTCCTCAGCGTAACTTTTTGATGTCTTGAGTGTCCCCAACTCGCAGTTTTTTGATGTTCCGGCTGTTTGTAAAATCAAGGGTTCTTTGGGACGTGGTACCGTTCCTCAGGATACGTCCAGTAACCCAGTACTGGTACCCTAACCCGGTACTGGCTCGCGTCTAGTACTGCATATGGTTCTAGTTCGGGTCTGGTACTGCGTTTGGTACCGGGTTAGAGTCCCCAAACTGGGTTTGGGTACTGGTGCGCTCTGCATCGCAGTACCGACCCGGAGGTTCGAGACCCGTGATTTAATGGGAACATCCAGTATGTCAAAACGTCCAGTTCGGACCCGGGTTAGGGTGTCGTTACTTTGTCAGGGTTCTAGTACTGGATACGTCCCGAGGACCAGCCCGCGTTTTGTGAACAACCAGCATGTCCAAAAGTTGGGGACACCTAAAACGTCAAAAAGTGACGTGGAGGGGTCCTTAACCAAACATCAATACGTGACGATATGGGAATGAGCTGAAACACCAGCTGTATTTATTGATTTAATAATTTAATTAGTAGATTGTATAAAAGTAACCAGATTTAAAAGACTCTTTCAGTTCTTTTGATGATTTGTCTTACATATAAAAGGAGAAATAATTAAGTGTTTATCAGCTTAGGGTTTTTTGCTGATTTGTATTATCATTCATGCTGTACTTGCTTAATTGGAATCTCTTTATACCACTTTGTAAGGAAGCAAATGGGGAATAAACAGATTTATGAGGGGGGTGCAAGTAAAAGGTTATGCATAATTTCAGGCGGATTACTCAGGATGTAGAGGTCAAAAAGGGTAAAGAGACAAAAAAAAATCTACAAAAATCTGTAAAAGGTTGAATTCCTAGCCTCAGCGTATTTTCGCTTTTTCTACATTCATACACACACACCTTTGCTTGTAGTCCACTCCAGTAGTTTAGACGTCACATTACATGTACGCAAGCTAATTATAACAGTGTTTGTTTGTGTTTGCAGCCTCAAGCTATTGTTCTGCTTCAGTATGTCATTATGTCATTCATCATCAGCTTCAATATAGTCACCCTTATTACCATCATGATCACAGCCGTCATCACAGCCCACCATTACAGCCCTATACAACCCTCGCTGCCACTCGTGTCCATTTGTCACATTTCCTATCTCTCTGTGCATTGTTTACGACGTGTTCACTCAGCCGCCGATAATGGCACTATAAGCAAAGGGCCATTTTTTTTTTGTCACTCGGTCTAAGTTGTCTCTGTCAGAGTTGGCTCATCACACAAGGCAGGAAGTCTGCTTGACAGGCATCAGGCAGGCAAGATAACAAAGAAACCCGGACCCCAGAGTCCCTCCCCCGTCTTCCATCTTCTGTTTAACTCAGCACTAGTTAACCCTCTATAACCATATCTGATACATGCATTTCTGAGACCCTATCTCATTAGAATGATCCAAACTTTCTTTAAAAAGTCGCATATAACCAAATCCATGTTGTTTTTTTGCTCTGTAGTTCATCACTATTCCACTAGAGGCAGTAGAAAGGTTTTTCCTCAAAATGGCTGCTTCCATTAAATCTCAAAAACACTTTTGGCGGGAAAAGTTGCGCTAATTTTCAAAACTCGTCTGTTGTTATTCATATTTTTAAATGACTAATTGCTGTATTGAAATAATACAGAATTTAATAATAATTGGTTCTTAAAAATACAGTTACATCATGTGTGGATGAAATGTGAGACAGTAGGTAAATAAGATGCCTTTTTTTCAAAATAATATTTTAGCATCATAAGCTAACACTGTTGCAAGCAAAACTACTAAATCCCTCAATGTATTGTAATTGATGCCATCTATGTTAATTATATTTTAACATTTTTATGGATTTCATCAAAGGGTTTGAAAAGCATCTTAATTCAAAAAATACTAAGAAGAATTCCTGTTATTTCTTTGATAGAGTAGGCTTCACAGGTTTAAAATTGTCCAGACTCAGTGTTAAGATACTCTAACTCAAAGAATGAGGTAAAACCGAACTTCAGCTCCCATAGAGCATGTGATACCACAAAAAAATCTTGTTATTTTGTTACTCAGGGCAAGTAGACGCCAAAAATCTTTTCATATTTTTTACTTCAATAAATAAAATAAATTTTTACAATTTTATTGAATGCATAATGAGTTGAGTTTGATCATATCTCATCAGATTTCCATAGTTTGTACTAACCAGTGGCGGGCCGTCAGGGCCTGCAAGGCCTTCTCTGCTGGCCTAAAAATATCTGAATCACAGACTGATATTAATTATTATTTATTTCCGTGAATACGTATTCTATAATTCCAAATGCTCTGTCTTCGTCCTTTCATTGCTGTCTCCCTGGTTGCGCTGCTTCCAGACGTGTATTTTCCTATTTAAGCATTAACCAATCACATTGCAGCACCATTTGTTGCTAGGGTCAAAGAAATCTGCCCGGAGGCCTTCACAATCAGTTCTGCGGGCCCTGTAGCATAAAATAATTGTCGACCAAACTGTTGCTTCAACCAATCAGATTTGGAGTAGGCGACACCAAGGCCAGCTAGCAGGCGCACGGAAACGTCATCATTTTCACGAGCTTTGATTGGACAGCTCGCAGCTCGCTCTGGTTCTGCGTTATGTGACGGACACAGGTGCCGAGGAGCGGCGTGTCAGGTTTGAAGATGTTACCAGTGGAAAGCGTCTCATCGTCTGATTTTTGGTGGAAAATGAATGTCTGGGTAAAGTTGTGGCACAGTTTTGTCTGGAACGGGTAAAGGAGTTCCGTGACTCCGTTGAGCGGGAGTGATGCTGATACGAGGAAATCTACGAGGCCCCTGAACGCACCACGGGCGCGTGCAGCGCAAAATCCTCGCGCACACTACCGACAATATTATTTTCCAGACACAGACCTGATTTCAAGATCACAAAAACTGATGTTTGTCTCCCTCCTCGACCACAAGAGACTTCAGGAATACCAGAACATTTTCCAGCTTATCACAGCCACAGAACACTTTCTATCTGCGACACGCACGGATTCTGCACGACAGAGTGATTGAAATCTTCTTGAGGATAGAAAGGATGGATTTTGTGTTTAAATAATCTGGATTTTTGGTGAGTAAAATTTTGCTATCTCCCTACATAATATTTAAATTTTATCAGGTTATTTGTTATGCTTTTGGTGTGTGTGTGGCAGCTGTACCTGCAGTAGAAGTTTTATTGCCATAAAATAGTTAATGAGGGTTGGCCCGCCACTGGTACTAACGGACCTTTTTTTGTTTATTAGAGGGAAGATGAAAAATAGAGAAGAGTCGAGAAGTTCAGGTTAAGGTACTTGTGAACCAGAATGGAGTTTTGTTGAACTGCAAACAGAGCCGGGAAAAGAAACCTAAAATATCGAGAAGGACAATGAGCCAGGCGATTGGTCAGAAGAGTTGATGGGGAGTTTTTCCAATAAACTAAGTTTATAATCATGATTTATTCGCAGATAAATTGAACCGGATTGTAAGGCACACTGTGGATTTATGGGAAAATTTCGGTATTTTTAGTCGGCTACCCTGTGTTGTAGTGGTTAGCACTCACAGTGAGAAGGCCTTGTTACTCATCAAGGCTGGGACCTTTCTGTATGGAATTTGGATATAGGATTTTGCCCATACGTACTTCATTGTTTGGTGATTCTAAATTGTCTTTAGGTGTTAATGTGGTGTGTGGTCCTGCGACAGATTAGCGCCTTGCCCAGGGTATATCCTGCCATCACCCCATAGTAGCTGGGATAGACTTCAGCAGCACAGTGACCCATAGAGGGATTGAACAGGTTTGGCAAATGAATGGATTGTTTCAAGTGCGCCTTATGATACAAAAATATGGTACTCGACAGCGAGAATTAAGGGATTACAAGGTGTTTGTGTCAGTCTTTTTTTAGTCTTGTCAGTATTACAAACCCTTTCTTTTGAAATGCCTTTATCAATAGTATTAGACGTGCATACACAAAGCTTTTTTTTTGGTTGTTCAAGAACTTTTTTTCTTCCACATAGATATTAATAAAAGCAAGGCAGTGCAGTATTCAGAGATTTGCTCAAGGACACATGGCCCCACAGAGGTCAGGATCTGAAGCGCTGACCTTTCAGTTGTCAGACAACTTCTCTTCTGTCCGACCCAGAGCTATAACACATCCCTTTTAATCTTCAGAGCAGACTTACAAGGCTTGGATGCACAGCACAATGCAAAATGCAGCCTATAGGGCATTGCTTTCTATGCTCCTGAGCCGCTTCCAGGTGTATCTGTTGCAGGTTTTAGGCTCAGAGCTGCTGTACCGGCGTCTCTCTAGACACTGCTGGTAAATGATCTCCTTCCCAAAGACTCCTGTTCACACTGACATTTCATCCTCTGGCTGCCTGTACCTTTGGGCTCTCCATCCTTGTACATGTGTCCATAGTGGCGCTATGTGAAAGCGTGCGTCCACCATTCTCAGGCTGCGTTCAGCTGTGAGAAAATGTCAGAACACATCTGTGAAAGACCGATATCAGCTGTACCTGGTGAAAGGACACATTCACACATACACTTACACACACACACACATACACACAGTATGCATGCAAGCTACAGAAAAAGAAGCCCCAAGCGCGGATGTGTCACACAACCTGGCTGTTATGCACCACAGTGGCACCTAGCATAGATGGCAGGCAGCAGAAGAAGGATGCAGCTGGCAGCAGCAATGTGGCAACTGGGTCTCAGATATTTAAATATGACTAATTCATCAATCCTCGAGGAAACAGTTGAATCCCCTACAGATTTAGTCTTAAACTAGACTCAATAAATGGATTGTAAAGACATTTTTTCAGGTTTTGTTACCAGTAGGCAACATATTATTGTAATGAAACACAGATTGTCTTTTCAATTAGATCCACAGTTTTGATAAATCACAATTCTATTTTATTGTTCATCAAGACTAGCTGGAAATATGAATATTCCCTTCTCACCCTCCTCTAGTGCTTTACTCTGCCAGAGGCCTGGGAGCTTGAGATTTCTGTGCAGTATCTTAGCTGTTCCCAGTACTGCAGTTTTCTGGACTGAGATGTCTGAGGTCTTTCCACTCCTCCAGTTTAGGGGTTACCACCTCAAATGACCACAAACACCACTGTCACTTTTCACGCTTTCTCCAGTTCCTCTCTGACTCCCTGGTTTTTCTCTTATGTTCCTTCTCCCTGATCTGCCACATCCACCACAACAGCTTTCCTTGGTTCTTTATCCACTACTACAATGTCTCGTTGGTTGGCCTTTACCATCCTGTTCATTTGTAACAAAAATCCCAACAGGAGCGTTTTTGCTCTACAAGAGGAGTGTCCAAAGTCAGTCCTTGAGGGCCGGCCGCCTGCTTGTTTTCCAGAAACCCTGCCTTATCTGCAGCTGATTACCTGGATCAGGTGTGTTTGGCCAATAAGGAGCTTCAATGGTAGGTTGGTTGGAAAACATGTAGGACACCAGCCCTCCAGGACTGACTTTGGACACCCCTGCTCCACAACTTTCAGAGGCGTTTCCCATTTTGACCTCTGGGTTCCCAGTCCATATTCCTGTACAATATCCCAGTCACTTGGTTGGTATGCTTCTTACACCCTGCAGTTGTATGCTGGATTGTTTCAGGTGGTTCTTTGCTCAGCCTACACCTTGGGTCTTGTCTGGTGTGGTAGATTTAGACCTCTATTGCTTTGGTAATTAGAGCCTCTGTTGTGTTCTGTAGGCTAACCTTTTTTTGGTAGGACTTCTTGATATCAACCAATTCAGTTATTGTTCGGTGGTACATCTTGCCATTGAGCTGGCTTCTCAGGACTTGCCTGACCTCTTTGGAGGTGTTTCAAAGGGGGATTTCCGCTGGTCCATCTGCAGTGTGTCTCTTTTCTGTTGCATTGACACAGAAAAAAGAAGATTCTTTAATCAGTTGGACTGTCTAAATTGTGTCTGACGTCTGTCTCTTCATAACGCATGACAAGCTTTATGCAAGAGTATTACTTCCAGTTCTTTCATGCATCAGTTTTGCAGTAAAAAGTAGGAAAAACAGGTTATGGCTTTAAGATAAAAACTTCAGTTGATCTTTTACATTTTTTATTGAATTGTATTTAATGTGACATTCCAACGCGATAAATTCTGCTGACATGGCGAAAAACACCTTCATCCATTTTCGCCATAGACCAAGAACGTTTCATTTTGGAACTACCCAAGCATAACATCATATATGATACAAAACATGCATTTACAAGGATTTAGTGAGGGTGGAGAGGGTATCATTGTCAGAGTGTTGGATGAACTACTCGACACGGGGGTGGCACGACAAACCACTCCTCCAGTGGCCAGGGGGACGGACCAGAGGTACAACGGTAACAATGTAAACTAACTAACAGTTGTGAGACGGATTTCCCACAAAACACAAGATGGACCAGAGTAAATCCTTTCCTTGTTACTGTTTATTCATAGTGAGCATTCTTGTATATTTCCCGGTTTCTTCTTAACTTCTCCATTTTCAACTTAAGTCTTGGTTCACGATACAACAGTTCGCGGGGCAAATTTCCCACTTTGTTGACACAAACTCAAATATTTCTTGCCATTTTTGCATTCTGGCCAGTGGTAAGTGGGTGATGATGCAGATGCATTTGACTAGTCACTTTTTATTCTCTTGAAGTTCCCTGCCACCCACTTCAAGTGATGCTTGTTCTCCCCTCTTGTCTTACAGCCGCATAGGTTAAGCACTGATGTGAAAGCAGGATAGACAACTCAGGAAGCGTAATTGCATGTTTTAGCCCCACATGTGCTGCCTACTCTTCTCCAACTCACCCAGTGAAGCAGTTCGTGAACATCACATTTCTAGTTCTAACAGACTGACAGGTTTATTTTCTTTTACGTCAACAGGATGAGTCACTTAACTCAGAAGTATTAATGCCTGAACGGTTTGGTTGTAGCCTGTTGAGAGTGGGTGAAAAAAATGTATTTACAACAAATGGCGTCATATGTTTTCATATTTTTCCTTTTGTATCTTGGCATTCCATTGAATTTAAATGCATGTGTGTCAGGCACATTACAACACATCTAAAGATAGAACTTATTTTTTACTTTTTTAAAGGTAATTTTCTGTGCCTCTTCTGAATTGCGGATGAAGATTTCTCCTGGAAATATAAAGCCAGCATCCTGTCCTGTTCTTTTATTGTCCTTACCGTTAAAATCAAATCAAATGACTGTATATAGTTGAGACAACAGGGACAAAAAAATGTTCCTAATTCGAACACGTTCGCTGCTTTTGCTGTCAACGGCTAATTGGTGCTGTTGGAGCCCAGCGGGAAACCTTCCAACTAAAATCAATAACAAAGCAAAAACAGGAAGCTAAATTAGATCTCAAATGTTTCCAAAAGCTTTTAGTGTAAATTCTTTGCTGATATTTTTTGGCAAAGCCATATTTATTTCCAGCACATTTTCATAAAGAATAAGGTGAACCTTCCTATTCAGTGTTGGCGAAACCTTTTGGATGACAGATTTTTATTGTGTGCATTCAAGTTGAAAATGTGTCCTGCGTATTGTTCGTGACTCTGAAGTCAGGGTCATATGTTATATAATCACTATAATATTTAAGTGAGAGTAACTGCTTTTAGATGCTGTGAATCATTTGTTGAAGACTAATTATGCGAAGAGGCTCAAGAAGGTTATTTTTTTTAATTCTTTTTTAATCAATTCATGATCTTTATAGTCTGTATTTTTTATTTGCTGGTGGTGTGGGAGGAGCCTAAGACACCCCCCATTTCCATTCCTTGTGAAGAGTCAGGATCATTGACTGTATATGTGACCTGGACCGAGTTAGTGTGACATCACCTGTTGAAATAGATGTACTTCCAGCTCCATTGGAATTCAGTTACCATTTTTTTGGACATCCAGACGTCACCATATCGGAGCCAGGAATTGTTAATAAGCACCTATTGTTCGGAGTCGTACAGAATTAATACAACAATAATGAATTAACAATTAAAGTAAAACGTTAAATTTGAAAAAACTAAAACAAATATACTCCACAATCACCCCGGTTCAGTTCAGGTCATAACTCTGGTACTGGCCCACAGATGCTGACCAGGGGTCCCCAACTCTCAGGACGCTGACCTGTACCCTAACCCGGTACCGGTTCCTCGTCTGGTACCGTGTCCCGAGGGTAGGGGACCTGTGATTTAATGGGAACACCCAGAATGTCAAACATAAACAGCCAGTACGTCAAAAATTGACGAGTTTTGGATACCAAAACAGTCAAAAAGAGACGCAGAGGGGGCAGAACCATCGTCGGATTAAGAATGTGTAGCTCTATTCCGATATTCCAAACACTTGGTGTTATTTAATTCCAACCGGGTACAAACCACAATTATTATTTTTTTGGTACTATCCATACGTCACTACCAAATCTGAGTCCCTGATTGGTCAAAGTTTGAGCTGGATTACTTTGCATTGTGGATTCAATGACTATGTGGTCTGTACATGGAGCCCGAAAACATTCGTAAAAATTATAACTCATACGCGCGTTAACATTGACTTTTGATTGGCGCAATACATAGGGCAGTGTGAATGGAGCCTCAGGATTTAGTCTCTTTGTTTAGTGAAATGTATGTCATGAATATTACATTTTAGGACCTAAAACGTCTGCTCCTTGTTTGTCGTGTCATCGTTTTAAATGCCACACAAACAGAAAATTGGCTTTTTTTCTTCTCGGTACTCGTGATCATCAAGACGTATTTTGCATTCGAAAAGTATTAGGTGGCTCCCTCGCATGCACCCAACACCCACACAAGCGCACGTGTATGCACACAGACACAGGGCCGAGGTCTGGAAATGTCAGTCAGCATGCTATCTCATTATTTCTGCCTCCTGAAGTTTTATGAGTGCAGAAGAGCTATTTGGGACACAAATTTACTCCATCAAAAAAAGAAAGAAAGAAAGCAAAAAAAAAAAAACCTCAGGCTTTTTTTTTTAAAAAGGGGGCTTGACAGCTTTTAGTGTGCAGATACTCATCAAGGCCGCCAAACGGGTGGAATAATCTTATGAAAATCAGGCGAAGCAGTAGACTGGAAAGGAAGGAGAAGAAGAGGAGAGAGGAGATGACGGAAAACGAGAGCAGAAGCAGGAGGCGGGCAAAGGAGTGCAAATAGAGAAAATAATGGTTGTGAGGAAAGGATGATGAGAGGGGAGAAAAAAAAAACAGACAAGAGGAAATTAGCCAAGAGGAGTTCAGCTGTGAGCAGAGGGAAGTGTATGGTGAAATGGAAGCTAATTACAAAGCGTGGGGGATTTATTTCTTTTTCTCGTACACGCCGCAGAGCGTCCTCCTAATTCCTGCAAGGCTTGATTCCGTTTTCGGGAACGTCTGCCCACCATGGCAGGTCAGATAGCGCGGGTAATTATCCAGATAGCGTAAAAGGAGACATAGAAGGGGATTTTCATGATTAAAGCGAGTCTCGCAGTCTTAACGCCGCTCAGTCGAGCTCCTTAAAGTCGTCTTTTGTTTGACTTTGTTGCCCAACATGTCAGCAAAAGAGATTCTGCGTCTCTGCGGGCGCACGTCCTAAAATATAATGCACTTCCTACCGGGGTAAATTAAGTGCTGCACTGAGTGATCTTTATTGGCCAGATCAGTAGCAATGAAATTGGGCGTGGACGCTCCTCCAGTGTGGGAATGTGGCGGAGCCAGACAGGGGGAAAATGCAGACGTATTGTCGGCGGTACTTTGCGAAAATGAAGACACACCGAATTTGCTTAAAAGGCTATTTTGACTGCGAGAGCCTCGGCGTGCTGATGCATTAGTAGAGGCTGCGGCGTGCAGTCACAAAGTGACGAATGGCAGAGCGGGGAAATGTGCACGCGATAGCGCCGGCTCCATTTTGCAGCGAGGCGGGAAGCGTGACGCAGATCGGGGGTTTCGCACAGGTAGGAGGCAGAATCCTGCGAGGCTCGTGCATGACAAATGTTTTAAAAATAAGAAAAAAAAAGGTGAGTGAAAAAGGTTGCTACTGAAATACTACCATTAATAAGGCTGAGAAGCAAGAAAGATAAAAATGTTTTAAATATCAAATAGCATGAGGTGCCTGAGGTGCTCTTCAATAATTTGAGTGAAATTGGTAGAGGCCGTCAATTAAATACCTTTTATGTTAAAAAGATTTTTCCACTAGCTGGAAAAAATTAAACAAGTGAATTAAAATTACACTTTGAAGCATCACTTTTCTCTCCTGTTGAGGATATTTTTCCATTATTATGGTGCGGCTTTACAGCTGAAGGCTCATGCTAGCTTAGCTCGTTTTGTAACCAAAGTTAAGTGTTTCCATTGAGATAAAATAAAAAAAAAACTCAATAAAAAGTGTAGCATTAAATAAAAATGGTATAAATTCATTAAATATACTCTTTCAGGCAAGAAATGTGTCAATAATTATAGTGCAGTTCTTTGCAGCTAAAGCCTCATGCTAGCTTGGTTCATTTTGTAACCAAAGTAAGGGTTTCCATTAAGCTAATATTAAATAAAAAAATGCTCCAATAAATAAAAAAAATAATTAAATAAATCAATTAAATTTACAAGCTAGAAAAAATCAAAAGAAAGGAACATTTGAAACAGTGCGTGACAATTGCTATCTTAAAAACTTCGCTAACATGTTCAAATGAATCAATCTGAAGATGAGATGCTGAAATGTTGTTCATGAGATTTTAGGGAAGCTAAGCTTGCTTTTGTTCCAACTTTTAGTCAGAACTACCTTTAAAGCATAATGAAATATAAAAATGGTGATTAAATGCTTAAATGTCTTTATATATGTCATCTATCATAAGACAAAATGCCTTAAGGACATGTTAAAGCCCCCAAAACTCAGTTTTCATTGGAGCGGATCTTTAAAGTGTTAACCATCTAAAGTTGATCTCATTTTCAAAAGTCACCTTTACTGTATATTTAGTATTTTTGTGATTGTGTCCTTGATATTTTTTTTTATTCTTAGGTCTGAAAAGGCTTTTTATGAGCTTTTAACGTGAGTGTTACCCAGCTTTAGGTGGGACATGTGATGCTCCGCCCTCTCCTCTCTGTAATGTTCTCAAACCCAAACATATAAAGCTGTGTGTGTTTGTTTATGTCCCGGCTTGCTTGAGCCAGACTTCTATGTGTTTATTTCATCTCCCTTTTGATATGATAGGTTTCCATCAGCGCCGCTTCACTTCCAGCAGCTGCAAAAGGCTCAACTGGGATCAGATGGTGAGATAGTGTCAGTGAGGGGGAAGACGCTGCAGGCAGATGAACTGAAGAACGGCTTTTCCGTTGATTCGGTTACTAAGCGCATCAAGTTTGAGCAGAAAAAGTCGGATGTCCGTCAGTTTCAACAGTGTTTTAACTCATGGGTCTACGCATTTTAGAAATATACTAATATTATTTGATGGGGTTCCAATTTCTTTACATCTGTTACAGATATTTAATGTGTCCCTAATGTGTTTCACAATGAAAAAAAAGGTAAAAAATAATTTCTCTTCTTGTGAATATGCTAATGTGTCGCATGTTAGAAACAAGTTGTAGAGATACTATGAACGCAGGTATTAATTAATAGAATTATTAAAAGAGTGTGATTCTCTTTTCTCATTTAATGTGCCTTATATCTCAGTGAACCTTATAAGTAAAAAATAAACCATTTATTAATGGGGTGTCTTATAATCCAGTGTGCACTGTAGGGTGGAAAAACTGTAATTGTTAAAGATATTAGATCTTTTTTAATTTCTAGTTTGTTCATTTTGGTTTTATTTTGAAAATATTGAAATTCAAAATACTTGTTTTACCATGATATCAAACATTGATGGTTACACGTGTTTTACCTGATTCTACAAACACTTTTTTACCTAATGTTTTTACTCAACTTTTACTTTTATTATTTCACTTTTTTAATTCTCTTAGAAAATGTTCCAAAATTAAAAAAAAAAAAACGGCCATTTGTGAATTCATTGAATCTGTATAAAATTGTGTTCACTGGAATGATTTATGTGGAGATCCATTATTTTTTCACAAAGTTTAGATAATTAAAGCATCTCAACAAAAAGCAGGAAATAAATCAGATGTTATACTTCATTTTTTTACAAGAAATGTTAGGAATAAACAGTTTCTTTGCTGTAATTTATGGGGTTATTGTTTTTTTAATTAGGCTTTTAAATGTAAATTTACCAGTAGATGTATTCTTTCTAAGGAAAAAACAAAGCCATAAATCCAATAAACAAATTGTTCTTTTGTGGTTTGTAATATTAAGATTTTAAAAAGTTAAGCTGCCTTTTATCAGTATGCAAAAAATATTATAAGAGAGTATTTTGATCTTAAGAATCAAGAAAAAATTAAAATAAGTTGATCTAAGTTCATTGTTATAAGGCTACAATGTTAGCATTGCTAATTTCTATCTTTAAAACTTTATTCATAAAAACTCACTGAGCATTTTTTTCGTCAATCTAGTTTGTTTTTTTCCATAAACGTCTCCTTTTTTTTTTAAAGGTCAGAACATATTTATACATGTGACATTTATAAAACAAAAATGTAATTGTTGTTATGAGGCTATAATGTTAGCATGGCTAATTTCTACTTATTATCATTAAAACTTTATTTATAAAAAGAGAATTTTTGTATCCACATAGTTTTTTTGTAATAATTAAAACTTTGCTGATGTGACCGCATCTCTCTTAAGTGTCATCAGTGACGGAGCCATGCGTAGATCTCACTGTCAAAAATGATATCGGTGAAACTCATGCGGCGAGGAGCACACGGAGCAGCACTCATTCCCTCATTACTGATGTTTACCAGGCTCCGCCATACATCTTCATCAGCTGAGGGTCACCCCTCTGCATGGCAATTCAGAGCCGAAACAAAACCCGTTAGTGAATTGAATAAGTGACCTTGCTGACAGCATTCATTAGATAAATTCACGGCATTGCGTTGAATAACAAAAGGAGAGAGGAAAAAAAACTCTTGAGAACAGTGTCAGACCTTTGCCTATTACATCTACCAACAGTTTTTTTCTTCTCTTTCACCTCGGTGAACAATGTGTTCTGAATATCTCCTCTAATTTTCTTTTGTGCTCTCCTGCTTCCTTTTACCATTTACCGTTTCACATCCCCCGCCTGCTGATACACTCACTGCTGCTGGTTGTAGGAGCAGATTAACATAAAATGGAAATTTGTCCGCCGCACACTTCATATAAAAATATCATAACAGAAATAAAGCTGTGACAAAATCTAAAAAAAAAAAATGAACTTGCTGTCCTCAAGGGTGTTACATTCCAGGAGATAAAATCATCATGGACTGTTTAAGCTAAAGGCCCATATATACACGGTTGAAGCTCATAAATTACTCGAAGAAGCCAAATGAAATGAGTTTACACATCGTCAGAATACAGTGTTTTATTTTTTAACTTAGGAGTAACCCTCTTTCTCTCCCATTTTACATAAATTGATGTGTTTTAGCCACAGCGGTACCCCTAAATAGCACATCTTTTAGCATAGCAGCACATGGCAATGCTTCTGGGTGACCTCACAACTACAAAGTATCCAAGAACATTCAACACAAAAACTTTTATTTATGACTAAACATTTAGTAACTGAGCAGATTCAAGCCGGGAATTTACCTTTTTTAAATTAAATGGAGAAGCTAGCATGCTAATCGAGAGACTAGCATGTTTAGGCTATGTCTGAATGTTTTCACTGCTTACTATATAGTGCGTTCACCATTTTATAGCGCTGTCCGAATCGACAATTCCAAAATCAAGTGCCCTAGAAATTTCCCAGAAGTCTTTGCAAACCACTAGCGCGAATCGATGCTAACTACATTAGCGAATATAGACCACAATGCATTGCAGCGAACAATTTTTGCAAAAAAAACACAGTGTTTAAAGATTTTTATCCTCAGAACATAGTTGATTCATAAATAAACATTGTACAATGTTCATAATGGTTTTGACGTGAAATCAGTGACATCATATGACCGAATTGCTTTTAAAATCCAGGACATTAGATAGTCCTGTACTAAATAGTTTTTAGTAGTTAGGGATTAGAATGGGTATTTGAACATAGCCGTAATGTGGATTGCTGTAGTGGTGGATAGCCATTGAAAGCAGTCACAACACCTTTTCTTTTAATCTGGTTGGTCATAATATTTTGTTTCTATTATTTTTTGTAGGATTCAAATATTGGACTGCACATGAGAACTGGATCGAGTGACTCCTCCCCCCTCACGTACCAAACAGGAAGTGCCGTTTTGTTCCAAATAACCAAAAACCCATAGATTCTATTGACAATTAAAATCCATTACTCAAACATTATATTTGTTAGAATGATCATTCTTGCTCTTCTCCCTGTTTTGACATGTTCTTGCTAATCCTAAATTTTTAACAACATTTTTTGTAGTGCAAGTTGGAAACCGGCCAATCAGAGTTTTCTATAAAAGTAGGCGGGGCCTGCTGGCCCCACGT
>NC_050534.1:7207441-7211677 GCF_002922805.2 Oryzias melastigma
CAAAGCATCCAAGAACATTCAACACAAACACTTTTATTTATGACTAAACATTTAGTAACTGAGCAGATTCAAGCCGGGAATTTACCTTTTTTAAATTAAATGGAGAAGCTAGCATGCTAATCGAGAGACTAGCATGTTTAGGCTATGTCTGAATTTCTTCACTGCTTCTATATAGTGCGTTCACCGTTTTATAGCGCTGTCCGAATTAACCATTCCAAAATGAAGTACCCTAGAAACACAACACCTTTTTTATCTGCTTAGTTATGATATTTTTTTTTCTATTAATTTTTGAAGGATTCAACCATGGACTGCATTTGAGAACTGGACCGAGTGACTCCTCCCCCCTCGCGTACCAAACAGGAAGTGCCATTTGGTTCCAAGTAACCAAAAATATGTTGAATTGATATGTTCTTGCTAATCCTACATTTTTAACAACATTTTTTGTAGTGCAAGTTGGAAACCGGCCAATCAGAGTTTTCTATAAAAGTAGGCGGGGCCTGCTGGCCCCACGTCAACCATTCGAAACTCAATTACCACTTGTTTTCAAGTGGTAGGGTTATGTTCTTTCAACAGGCCCACTCCTGATTGGTAAAAGAGGTTGCCATAGAAACGATGACTCAGACCAGCTTGGACCAATCACAGCTTACTGACGTCATCTGGGAACTGAATTGGTTTTATTTCGTAGGAGCCAGAAGTGAACCTCTTTTTTTTTTGGGTGACATCACATACACTCTTTCCAGTTCTGATATACAGTCAATGGTCCATACCTGCTCTTGATTTTACCAACACTGTAAACACTATAGGAGAAACTAGAATGCTCCCTGTAGAAAAAGAAGTCATAAACTGTTGTTGCTGCTTAACAAACGCTTAAGAGGTGGAAAAATTAGCAGTTTTAGACAGATGAGATTTTTAAAACATTTTAAGTGTTTTACTATATTTTATTCTTGTGTATTGTGATCATTCTCTGTTCATTTCTGGTATGAGTTCACCTCTTCACCTGCAGTTAGTGTGTGTTTATAGTGTCTCTGCGAGTCTCCAAGCTTCTGCAGTTCTGGTTTTAGTTTCTGTTACTGTGCTGTGCCTTTTTTTTCTAGCTTATTTTTACTTAATCATTTACTTAAATTTTAATCAGCCTGAATTCAGGCTCTTGGGTCTTCTTACCAGCCGTGTTTCCTGAATGAACAGATGCCCGGTCACAGATGAATGAACATTTCTAGATGTGGATGCAGGGAGAGAAGACGCTCAATGTTAGCCCTAAATTCCAAACATCAGAATCACATAGTAGGTCTTCCTTTTTAAGGATGTTGGGGGTTTTTATGACAAAATTGCATTAAAACACAAAACTTGCACAGAAACAAAATTGTGGTGATCTCTCAGTCTTTTATTTTTTTCTTATTTACGTGTTGCAAACAAGGTTTTAGCATTAACCGACTGTGTTTTCTTGCATGTTACTAACAAGGTTGAGAGTTAGCGTGATCACAGTTATGGGTTTTTTGTGATATTAGTCTGGGTTTTTTTACGCTAATGCGGCTAACATGTAGCAATGCTCAACTGTTAGGTTTTTTTTTACGTTTCACTAACAAAGTTGGAAGTTTGCACGGTCACAGTAATTTTATTTTGCACTACCAGGGTTTTTTTATTTTTATTATTTATTTTTTATTTACGTGCTGTAAAAAAGGTTGGGATTTACAGGTATTGTGAATACGCTAACACGGCTAACTTTCAGCAATAACTAGTTGTGTTTTCTTACGTGTTATTTACAAAGTTGAGAGTTAGCATTGTTACAGTGATGTTTCTTTTTTTTTTTTTTTTTTTAGCGACATCAGGCTGTTTTTTACGTGTTGCAAACAACGTTAGCATTTACAGATTAACGCAGCTAATGCGTAACAACGACCAACTGTGTGTTTTTTATGTATTGCTAACAAGGCTGGAGTTATTGCGTCACAGCTTTTGTTTTTGTTTGTTTGTTTTTTGGGGGCTATCAGTTTGTTTTTTTAGATATTCCAAACAAGGTTGAAGTTACGGATATCGTTAATATGCTAATGCGCTAACGTGTAGCATAGCTCGACTGTTTTTTACGTGCTAGTAAGTTGGGAGTTAGCATAGCTACAGTGACATTTGTTTTAGTGGTATCATTTTAATTCAATAGTAGTATCAGTAGGTCTTTTTATATGTTTGTACTGTAATGGTTCAAATACGTCATAAAATAACTAGTGTACACTTTTACTGTTGTTCATTTTGACATTACTTAGATCCTCAATCAAAAAGGCATTTTTAGAGATTGGGCTCAGTTTCTGTATTTTTATTTAAATTCAATGAATAATGAGGATAAGAATAATTAAGTATCAGTAGGTATGCCTGCAAAGTTAGAACACTGGAAAATAAATATTCCACATGAAAAAAAAAATGACATTAAGCATGCTTACTTTTGACATAGCTGTAAATATCATGGTTCCAACTGTCTCTACTGAGTTTGCACTCAGCCGGCTGCTGGAATTTTATTACCAATATCCATAGTGTGGGGTGATCACCACTGTTACAATGGATTCAATTTGTGCTAATGTGCAACAGCGGGGGAGATAAAAGGCTTCCCCGTGGAGCAGTTGGAAAAAGCTAGTTAGAGAAAATGTTAAAGATGGGTATTTCTCAAGGCAGTTTCATCTTGTACATGTCTACGAAAACATTTTCACTTTTAACTAGTTGCTATGGTTTTGCAAACTCTTAAAGTGGAATTGCAAGCAATAAATAAGTAAATAAATAAGTCCAAATAAACAATGCTTGAGTGTCTTTTTAGGGTTTTAAGAGTCTGGTGATAAGTATCGTATCCCAATGAGTGTCACGATACGATACATATCGCGATACACCAAAATGGCTTAGACTCTATCAGTTTTAACAAAAATAACAGCTAAAGGTCCATTGTTAGACTGTAGAAAAAGGGCATAAAAAAAGCTTAAAGCTTAAAAACTTGAGTGTGTTGTATCAGTGCCACCGTTTTTTCCACTACATTTCCCATAATACATTGGGTTAATGTCACAACGTCTCCTACCGTAATATCTCAACAAACGCTTTGATCTAACAGTTTTAAAGTCTGGATTTAATGTTTGTGTTGGAGCACAAAGGAATTATTAACAGCCAGAGATCCCAGTGTTTGGTCCGAGTGGAGCCTCATATAATTCCATTTTAATAGGCTGGAGGGAAAAACAACTACCTGGGCAAACTTTAATTAATTTAGTTGAAAGTTATTATTGAAAACTATCACAACTTTTAGGTAAAATAGCTGAACTTTCTGACTTTTTGTACCTTAATTATTACAATAACATGCATGTGAGATTGTGTTGGGTCTGTAAATCAATAAAGAATTTAGAGGGTTTTTGTTTTGTTTTTTAGTATATTTTTGGTGGTTTCTATACCTTCTGATTTTTGTGTACTTGTAGACAGCTCATATCCACCTGTGAGGACAGTTATGGCATTACTTCTGTCCTATTGCTGTTTACATTTCCAAACGACAAGGGACAAAATTTGGAAACTAGGTTTATGCTGTTTAATGATTAAAGTGCAGCAATCAATTGTGAAATGCACCTTCCATAAAACGACGGGCTTACATGCTGACTTCCGTGCGTTATTTATTTATTTATTTTCTTCAAAGTTGATCATGGTTTATACCGTCCAGCTAGCCTTGAGGCAAACAACATCGGTGCCAAGTAATTCAGCCGCATGTGACGCGTCAGCAAGAAGCACTCAGCAATAATAATTCCTCACAATGGTGTCAAATTTAAAGCTCCCCCTTTGCTGTGCTAACACAGGGCGCGAGCTGCTTACATTATGAGCCCGAGCCTTTCAAGAATGGAAAATGCATTTCATAAAATACACATATTGTTTATGGTGGACAGACATTAGCATCGACTCCAGCGCCGGCTGAGGATTTACAGGCGGAGGTCCAGGCCGGTTATGGAGGGTACCCTTAGTGCAAATTTGGCACACGGACGCACTGAAAGTTACTTCAGGCATCACTCTTATGAAAAGATGAATGGCGTTAGCCTTTCATAAATGCATTTTCATGCTAGTACTAATTTATTATTATTTTTTTTAAATCTTGCTGTTTTTTAATAGTTGCCAAAATTACCTTTTTACCACTTAACGCCCAATGTTACCAATCCGGCTTCAAAATTACTAAAATGTAGCATCAACTTTAAAGCAAAAACACAAGTAACATATAGCTGAAAACTAATTCAGGCG
>NC_050534.1:7212558-7214286 GCF_002922805.2 Oryzias melastigma
GAAGTTGCTTCTGAGTATAAGTTGCACCCCTGGCTAAACTATGAAAAAAATTGCAACTTATACTCCGGAAAAGACGGTTTATAAGCACAACATAAGAATGATATTTTAAATAACCATTTTGATGAGCAGCTGTTCACATTAAATAACGGATCCCAAACTTCCGGGGTGCAAACCGGAACTGGTTCAGTACTGAGACATGGAGCTCACCAGTACTGTAACCTAGTACCGGTACCCTAACCTGGTACCATTTTGCTTCCGGGCCCGGTTCGCGTCCAGTTCGCGCCCCGTGACATGTCTGGTACCAGTTTAGGGCCAGTACCATGTCTAGTATCGTATCTGGTACTGGGACCGGCCGCGTCCCGAAGGCCAGTTCCTGTGCTTAATGGCAACTGGTATAATGTCCAGAACCATGTACCGATGGTTGTGGACCCTTGATTTTACAAACATTCAGCACGTAAAAAAATTACGAGTTTGTACCGTTGGGACCGTACGCGTCCTGAGGATCAATCCATGTGTGGTACCTCAACCGTGTCCAGCACCACGTGCTGAGGGTTGTTTTTACGATAAGCCAACACGTCAAAAAAGAAACGAATTGGTGACAAACCAAATGTCAGTACGTGTCGAGTTGGGAGTGAAAATGTGTTGTCCGATCACTATGATGCATCAGTAAGACTATTGTCACATAGCCCAAATTCTACAGCAATTTTGGCAACTTTTTTAATGGATGCACGACAGTAGTATTTTAACACACCGTGCGGTGCCCCTGGAGGTTGTAAGAAAAAGTGAAAACTTTGACAATTTTTCTCTAAAAGTGGACATGGGTCAGTGGCCGCACATTTAGTGGTTGTGTGGTGGCAGTTTAGCGTCATAGTGACAAATGGGGATGCCGCCATTACAAAATCAAGTGACAACTGGGCGACCACAAGTCATTTCCTTGACTGGACGATGTGTATATGTCTACCGACGGCAGATCAAGATATCAAGTATCACCGGCTACCTGGTAGTACATAAAAAACGGTCCGTTCTGACTGCCAGCGTCATTCATGACCACGCCAACGATTTTTAAAAAAAATGAACAGCAGCATGACATCTTGGCGATTCTGCCAATGCCTCCCATTGTGCAGTGGTAGTTGTGTTGTGGCCGTATCATAAATACCCCTGTGTCTTTACTCTATGCCTACTACCTATGAGGTTTTCATGAACCTATAAGCTGTGGGCTCCTTTTGTCTTCATGTCATTTATTCTCTAGTTCAGTTCCTCATTTTTGTTTATGGGGCTCCATTTCTTTTTACTTGCTTGTAAATCCAAACCTTTCGTTTTCAGGCAGGACAGACTTTACTCAATCATACATCGGCTAAAGTCAGGGTTCTCAGACCCAATTTACCTTGGGGCCAAGATATATTTTTGCGTCTACTGTCTATGGCTTTGGTCCATTGTCTATGTCTACTGAACGAGATTATTGAACATTTGTTCATGTCTATGTACTGCTAAGCAATATCTTCTGCGTGTCCTGTGAAACGACAGGAGCTAGCGACCCTAGCAACTGTTGCTAAGGACTTTTCTGATGACCAGATCCCACTATAATGAAAAGTTTTAAGCATAAAGGAAGCTGAAACATTACAAAGCAAATACAAAGTTATTATCAAAGAAGCGTGGACACAGAAGATATTTCTTAGTAGACATTGAACTTTCATATTAAGGTGCGGCCACAAAGTATGGCCCGCGGGC
>NC_050534.1:7214406-7221233 GCF_002922805.2 Oryzias melastigma
ATCTACTGTCTATGGCTTTGGTCCATTGACTATGTCTACTGAACGAGATTATTGAACATTTGTTCATGTCTATGTACTCCTAAGCAATATCTTCTGCGTGTCCTGTGAAAAGACAGGAGCTAGCGACCCTAGCAACTGTTGCTAAGGACTTTTCTGATGACCAGATCCCACTATAATGACAAGTTTTAAGCATAAAGGAAGCTGAAACATTACAAAGCAAATAAAAAGTTATTATCAAAGAAGCGTGGACACAGAAGATAATGCTTAGTAGACATTGAACTTTCATATTAAGGTGCGGCCACAAAGTATACAGCAGCAAATGGCCCGCGGGCCGCCAGTTTGAGACCCCATTCTAAACCCTTCAGTCGAGAAACTCTGGTCTGGACCACACAGAAACTCAGTTGCACTTTATGCTTACAGTCTTATGTCCTAAGCTCCTTCAAGAACACATCATTCTTAAAAAAAAGGAACGCCTCAGCTTAATTGAAATAAAAGATAAAACATTAAAAATATTTAATAACCTTTTACATATTTGCAAGAGATCTGAAACTATGTCGTTTGGCATTTTCTCAACGGTATGGAAACAGGACAGTGATTTATACATTACCATGGCAACTGCTTTTTATTTTAAATTGCATGACGGCCTTAGATGCGAGAACTCATCTAATGAACCATTTGGACGAAGATGAGAAGACCTAACATGAAAGATTTCATGCTTTAAAGGGGTAGTTCCAGTACTATCCCTATAGTTTTTATTTATAGTTTTTAACTTCCAGTCGTTCCACTGATGTTTTGTTATTAATCAACACCAAATACAACTTTTTTTTTAATGCTTATGGCATAACAAAGGTCTTTGATTGTCTAAAATACCAACACCACTTCCGATACTCGAAAGAAATGACTTCCAGCTGATAAACCAAAGGATCAAAGCATCGTCCAATAGTACTAAACTTTTATGAACTCCAATTAAGATAAACAAACCTGTTTTAGACATTTCTCAGAGTTTACGTCTACTGAAAAGGATCTGCCAAACCTATATATAGACGTTGAAAAGCCACCAGCAGACTCAGCTCTGAACGATTCAGCTGTTAAAGCAAATGGAAAAACCCCACTGGAGCAAATAATGGAGCAGAAGCAGAGAGAAAGTGTGGTGAAAAATTGTAGAAATATAGGTGGAAGACATTAACCGTTCCAGATCCTGACTGATGTGTATCATTCTGAAAACTATTTTATATAGTCTTGACATTTTTTACTCTGCTTTAAATGTTGCAGACGGCAAAGAAGTTGTAAAACCACCAAAAGAATCATTGGAATTTTAATTTTGTCTGACTGAACTCATGCCTTTCTATTGTCTCTATTCTTCGTCTATCGTTTTTCTCCATCATTTTTTTTGCTTCACTCATATTTATTTCACTTTTCCGTCATTTGTCAGTCTTGTTCGATGTGTCTCACTCCGTCTGCCCCTCCTCAGTTCACTTTATCTCAATCGTTCCATCTTTTCTTTCATTTCTCTTCAGCTTTGATGTTTCCGTTTGCGTCTCTAAGGACTCTCCTGTTTCTTTCTTTTCTGTCTTTCTGCAGCTGGCATTGTTCGGAAGAAGCAGTGGTGTGAGATGGTGCCGTGTTTGGAGGACGAGGGCTGTGACCTGTTAGTCAATAAATCTGGATGGACTTGTACACAGCCTGGAGGTCGAGTCAAAACCACTACGGTAAGTCTGGGGGTCCCCTCTGGCGCTGAGTATTACAGAGTCCACCTGATATACAAACACTCACATACAAGAAAAATAATTTAAAAGGTCCAAATGAAAAAACTGTGATTTTATTATTTTGTTCTTGAAAACAAATGTTGACTGTAAATATCTCTAGTTGCTAATTCTGACCCATTTTATTACCTAGATGTGTTTCTTTTTTTTTTTCCTTAAGTAAAGTATCAACACAAAATATGTTTTTATTCTTAGACGCAAAGTCAGCATTTTTTGATGTAAAGTATAATTCAAAAAATATGTTTTTTTATATAAAGTATCAAAAAAGTACTTTGTAAAATATCATTACATTTTTTACTGAAGAATCATTTAAAAATGTATGTTTTCTATAAAAAAGTACTTTCTTACATAAAGTGTCATTACATTTTAATATGTAAAGTATTTTTTTAGGTAATGTATCAAAAAAGTACTTTTACTTAAATTATCTACATTTCTTGTGTAAAGTATCATTGCATATTTTTACATATCATCAAAAAATATAGTTTTATTTAGAGTACCATTTTAGAAATGTTTTTTTCTCGTAAAAGTATATAAAAAATACTTTTCTATATAAAATATTTAAAAAATATGTAATATGTAAACTTTATTCTGTATCTTTTTTTTGGTAAAGTATTAAAAAAGTGTTAATGTGTTCCTTAAAGTATAAAAAAATACTTATTTTTCTTGTGAATTATAAAAAAAATGTACTTTTTAATGCAAAGTACTATTAAAAAAATAAAAAAGTAATACTGTCATTCAAATTTGATGCTTTTTCACATAAAATAATTAAATAATCAAATGAATTCTTTAATTTTAGCTCCAGGGATATTAAACAGCAAAATCAGAATCAATTTTTTTTTAAAAAATATGTATGAAGCTTTTTTTCAAATTGTTTTCATGAATTTGTTTTGCCTTCGCTTTACACTGGGATTTTTGACAAATCTGGCTGTACCCCTACTATGATCACTGTGATAACACATAGGGGAATACAAGATCCTATATATTCCTTTTTTCAATCAATTTTGGCAAAATCTGCTTGAATTTTTTTCAACAACATTGTTCTGTAAACTCCAAAATGCTTCAAAAGGTTGCTCCTGAAGAATGTGGGGAACCACGATGAGTTTTAGTGACAAAAAAATACGTTTTTGTTAAACTTTGTGAATTTTAACACAATAAAAAGTAAATAATCTTTATATAAAATTATTAAAGTGATAAAATATCTTTGAATTTATCAATTTGTCCTAGTTTTTTCAGTTTTACTTTGTTTTTTTGTGAGCTAGAAAAATCCAACTAAGATATTATCCTAAAATGGGTTCTGTTAACAATTTATTTCCCGTTTCTGACGAAATCTCGGGGCAAAACTTTCCTTTTTTTGTTCCTGCTCATCTTCTTTTCCTCCCCCTCTGTTGTCTTCCGCGCTCGTTAGCTAGATGCTAATGTGGTTCGTCTGCAAATGTAAACAAATGATACTATTATCGCCACCGTTGGGGAAGAACGATGTTGTCCAGTGTTGCGTAGCTTTAAACGCCTTTTTCAAGCAGCCTCTCCAACTGTTCCCTTTTTTTTCCAGATTAGCTTCCCCTCGAACGCCACAACCACATTAGCATCAGTTAAAAGTAAAAAAAAAAAAAAAAATAAATAAATGGCACAAATTCACTTCTATGATCCTTAGATGAAGCGTCCATGCCCTCCTAATCTTCAACTGTATGTGCTCAGTTTACTTCCTCATTGGCGGCAATTAGCTTGAATTAGAGACTCTTAATGTTAATGATAGCAGCAGATGGGGAGCCGCAGCTTGCGTTGGTTGGGATGTCGCCCGTTCATTCACACTCCCCTCCCCACTCTACTCTTTCCCTCTTTTTCGCACCCACCATGCACCTTTCTCTGTTTTTACCCCCTCCCCTACGCTCGCTATACCGGAGGCACAAAGCGCCGCCGCTTCTCCGCCTGTCTGTAAACGCATCAATTTAAGAGTCTTCGGTTACGAAAGATGTTACGCAACAAACACAGACGCAACGCTGCTGCCCTATCTGTGAATGTCAATGAGGACCAGTGGGGCATCATTAATGCATCTGTCATGATTTAGTCATCAGCTGACAAACTTGTTTATGTCTTACTTGCTGAAAGACACATACATACATACATAGGCATGAATACTTAAAATGAGGAATAAAAAAACAATAAACAGATGTAGAACCCAATGTGATTTACAGTAGGACAACCGCAGCATAAACACGGTGACAGGCCTTTCATGATACCTGCAGCATAATTTGTTACTGCGGGATATACCCCCAGCACATCCTCAGAGCCAACATGTGCAGAGGCTGGTTCCGTTTATGACCACATGAATCAGCAGTTTATGTGTGGGATGGAGTTGAGTATGCAAATGTGGCGTCCGCCAAGTCGTTGGATGAGGGATCCGGCTCGTGTTCCGATGTGCATGTCATCTCACTTGTGTGTTTTTTTTTGTTAGAACTGCGAACATGTGTCCCTGCTTTTCCACAAACCTTGTAAGCTTTTGGCCTTCGCTGTACGTTTCATATCCCGCCCAGGGTGTCAGTCATCGCCGTACTCAACGACTGACAGTATGCAGAGTGTGACAGAGTGTATTTCTTGCTCGCCTCCTTGGCCACTTTAGACTTGGTGACAGCCAGTCAAACGGCTGGACGGCCATGCCCACTCATCTGTAGTGTTCCGTGTGAGTGCGCATGTGTGCGTTAAGCAGCTTAAACTGTCCCGCTGTAGTACATATGCAATCTTGGTTAAGAGTTTGGTAAAGATTTAGAACGTCAAATTGCTTAGATCCACCAAAGATGAAGGCTCACTCTTTTCTTGTTATCTCTATACCCACGAGAGATTCAAGTAACGACATCAAGCCAAACTAAATCTCAAATCCCCTTCTGGTCAAGTGAGAAGATTTCCGTTTTTGAGGTTTAGCGTGCTGAAACCCAATCTGTAGCTACCTGGATGTAGTTTCTGAATAGCTGCCAGGTTTGCACACTCCAGTGAGCTCAGGCATTCTCGCCAAAACACGGTGCTGACAAAGAGACACTTCCCACAGGGCCTTTTTTTTTATTTTTTATTTTTTTTAACTAAACCAGGTCAATGTGATTTGGCCCCATGACCCAATAATGCCTTTGTCACAAATGCAGTTACAGGTCGAAATAGGGTTGTCATTCAGTGAAAAATTGGCAAAAAAATGTAAGATTGTAGACAACTCCGTGAACCAATAAGGCAAAAATGTCTGTGGGTAAAAAATTTGCAAAATGGCCTGCACAACATTTTAAGATTGTAGACAACTCAATACACCAATAAGGCAAAAATGTTCATGCAAATTTTTATCTATGGGTATGCTGCAGGGGTCGGTTGTCGTGCACACTTAAGCAACCGTCTGAAGGTGAAAAATTGGCAAAATGGCGCACACAAAATTTTAAGATTGTAGACAACTCAATACACCCATCCATCCATCTTCTTGACCGCTTCTTCCCTTTCGGGGCCGCGGGGGTGCCGGAGCCTATCCCAGCTACTGATGGGCGAAGGCGGGGTACACCCTGGACAGGTCGCCAGTCTGTCTCAGGGCCTCAGTCACACACCCATTCACTCTCACATTCACACCTAGGGGCAATTTAGAGTCATCAATTAACCTATGAAGCATGTTTTTGGACGGTGGGAGGAAGCCGGAGTCCCCGGTGAAAACCCACGCATGCACGGGGAGAACATGCAAACTCCACACAGAAAGGTCCCAGCCGGGAGTCGAACCGGGGCCTTCTCGCTGTGAGGCAAGAGCCTTACCACTGCGCCACCGTGCAGCCCCTCAATACACCCATAAGGCAAAAATGTTCATGCAAATTTTTATCTATAGGCATGCTGCAGGGAGCGGTTGTAGTGCACATTTAAGCAACCATCTGAAGGTGAAAAATTGGCAAAATGGCACGCATAAAATTTTAAGATTGTAGACAACTCAATACAACAATAAGGCAAAAATGTTCATGCAAATTTTTATCTATGGGCATGCTGCGGGGGTCGGTTGTAGTGAACACTAAAGCAATACAAATAGGTAAATGTGAGAAAGCAGCATCGCAGGTTGCAGGACAGCACCTGAACACAAACTTAAATGTACTTTTTCTCTCTGAGTCCACTTGCAGTCTCTGTAGTTCGCACTGGACACACCCGCCTCAAACACACACATAAATCACTCACATTTCACACCATGATGGTCAATTTTGTTTGATTCTGAGGGTGAACTTTTAGTTTTAAATAGAATTTTACTCACCAATGAGGCCGCCCACTACAAACTTTCAAACCAAGGCATTGTACACATCATCATCCATTTATAACAATAAACAGGAAGTGACTTCACAGATCAGAATTCTCAGATGTTTTTCTAGTCTTACTTTCTAAAAATTTTTTAAAAAATTTCTAACTAATTTTTGCATCCCAAAACTTAAAATCCTTTTTAAAACATTTTCAATATTTAGTTTATGTTTAGGAATTTTCTGAGTTAGAAAGGAGGAATTTGTTTTAAAGAAATGTTTGATTAATTGGCTTGTGGGAGGGGCTAAGTCGTTATAAGGTGGAATACAATTCTCTTTTTGTTGTTTTTTTTGTTGGTTGTCTTTTTTTTGAGTGTCTTTATTTTCCACTGTTAAGATGAACTTCATCACAGTACGTGAGGAGGAAGTAGGTCAGATGTAGGCATGTCATATAGATTTTTCTTTTTTTCAACGTATTTGCGCCTTTTGCACTGCGCAGGAAGCTCGTTAGCGCTATTTGAGTGAAAGGGGGGCGCTACTTGTGTCCAGCCAGTCAGAACCAACGAAATGTAATCAGATTGTAATTAGTTTTGGCATCTTTGTTCTGTTGGCACTTACTAGCAAACCTGCATCCATTTGCGTGTGGTCAGTTTGCGCACCTTATTAGTAGGGATGGGCAACTCCAGGCCTTGAGGGGGGCATATTTACATGTTTTCTAACATACCCTGTTCTGGCATGTTCTAATTGCCTGGATACGCTTGAACCAGGTAACCAGTCATGAGTAGGGCTTTATAACAGGAAATCATGCAGACATTCCAGCCCTCAAGGCTTG
>NC_050534.1:7221690-7225206 GCF_002922805.2 Oryzias melastigma
CCTTTATACTTTCCAACACATTTAACTAAATATACAACAATGGTACGATCCATTTTTATGTCCATTAGGGTGGCTGCACAAAACTCAATGTAACTGTTAGACACACCCGGACAAGCAGTTCGGGTCAACCCCTGGGTCTATATATGGCGTATACTTATGTTGCGGTACTTTTCTTGAAAGCCCAACACACTTTACAGTCACAGTCACCAATTCACACATTGATGGCAGCTCTACTGTCTTACACTGGCGCCAACCTTCCACCAGAGACATGGTGCCAAGGACACTTCGACACATGGGTGGGCAAGCCGGGAAATTAACCTGAAATCTTACGATTAGAGGTCGACTGCCCTACCGCTGCACCATGGCCACCCTATGACAAAGGCATAAAGAGATTCTCCAAACAAATGTTGGCATCCCATGTTTTGGTAGACTATTTTTCAAAACAAAACCACAGACCTTTCCTGTAGATATTTGCAGTATAGGCGAACATCAGCTAAGTGCTGGTTTGCAGAAAGAAGTAGGATTTATGCAGTGACTTTCTCGCCCAAACCTACCGAATGTCATTCAACCGCCACTGTTCAATCCTGTTATCTGTAAAAATAACTCGCTCACACACGTGTTTTCTCCCGCTTTGACTCTTTCCCCCCACTTCTGTGTCACTCAGTTGTCTCTCCTCCTCCCTCTCTGCCCGGTGGATGCATTCATCTTAGTCTGACCCTGCTTTAAAGAGCACCCAGTTATTCCTGTCACCGAAAAGCACACTATGGATTTAGTCAAGGCCGGCCCCAGGAGAAACGCGGAAAGATTGATACGTACATTGCCTCAGATTGACAGTGACGTTTTGATTGAGTTTTACTTTTAGGAGGACAGTTATCAAGTAGAGGTAGACGCTAGAGATCATTTATTATACGGTGACTCGATTCTCCTCTGAATGGGGAACCCAAAACAAATAAAGAAGTGACAAAAATCTTCTTGAAAGGCAACAAACAGCGGACAGCGTCTATATCTGATTTAGACTACAATAACGTTGGCGGTTATTTTTCTTTTTTTAGCTTCCAGTTTCCAGAAAATCTATGTTTCACATTAAAGCCATCCTACAAAAAATCTGGTTTAGATTATATTTAGATAGACTGAAAATGTAGGTAGATATTTTAGGAGGATGGTGGTTTAATGAATCAAACTCTGGGCCACGAACCGGTACTGGTCTGAGGGCCACTTGGTGCTGAGCCAAAGAAAGGGGAAAAAATGCATAAGCTGATCAGGGGTTCTCAACCCTTGGGACGCAGACTGGTACTGGTACTATAACCCAGTTCCGCGTCCGCTCCCCCATGATTTAATGGGAACAGCCAGCACTTGAAAAATGATGAGTTGTGGACACCCAAAATGTCAAAAAATGACTTTGAGGGTCCCGAACCAAACGTCCATATACGACAAGCTGGGAGTGAGAATTTGTAGGTTCCAGCTGGATTTTTCTCATGATGCAAGACATGTATAAAGGAACTTACAGTATTTCTTTATTCAAATTGTAGTGAATCAGGAGCCAACAAAATACAGTTTGAAAACAATTGTATTTGTGATGTGGAAAATCCAACACATTCCCACTCCCAACTTGTTACATATTGACATTTGGTTAAGGACCCCTTCGCGTCACTTTTTTAAGCTTTGGGTGTCCCCCAACTCGCCATTTTTTGACGTGCTGGGCTGCTGGCTGTTCGTGAAATCAAAGGGTCCACAACCCTCGGGACGTGGTACCGGATGTGGTCCCAGATGCAGTACTCGGGACGCAGACTGGTTGTTGGGACGTGACTTGGTCCTCGGGACATGGCCGGTGCTGGTACCCTAACCTTAACCCAGCACCAAATGCGATACCAGACGTGGTACTGGACAAGGACCTGGCCTGGATGCAAACAAGTGCACTCCGCATCCCAGTATTGGACTGGTTCCGGTTCGCAGTCTGGAGCTGGCGGTTGAGAAGGATGTAACCCTTGTGCTCTCCTAGCTATGCTGACGTTTTGAGTGCGGTCATCTGGACCCCACAAGAAAGCACGTTGAGCTATTTTTTCTTCAATGGTTTTTGATTTACACTAGTGTCCGTGGCAGACATGAAATCATGTCCATCTTCACCCACATTTGTCATGGGATGGATAACATGTCAATGTAAGGCTTGGACCCCATGAGATAGGCACAAGTGGGAACAGCCAGCACGTCAAAAACAAGTTGGGGACCCCCAAAGCATCAAAAAGTGACGCGGAGGGGTCCTTAACCAGACATCAATGCGTGACGAGTTGGGCGTGAGATTCTAGTGGAAAATACACTTGGCGGACCACAAGCTCCTTTCTCTGAGCTCCCAGAAAACCATCCGCCCACAACTCCCAAATAAAAAGATACAACTGTCATGAAAACTGGTATTTTCAAGATTTAATAATAAACATGTAGCAAGTACAAGTCTGTGGCCCGGGGGTTGGGGACCCCTGCTGTAACACAGTAACACACTGTGAGAACGACTGCAAATCTTGTTGATTTCAGAAACCTTTGTGGTAAAGTTTATTTGTTGTCCCTGCAGGTGAAGAAAATCTGACTTTTCTATCTGTTGCAGACAAAGAAGGCATAAATGTTGACATGTTGCAGCTCCATAGCTGAAGTTTCCCCCTTAAATAACCAGCGTAAATATTCTACTGTTTGAGTTATACTGGCAGCAATGATCTTGGAGATTTTAATGCTCAATTGCTCCTTTTTGAGAGATAACACATTTTTTAATAATGTTGTAATACTCTAAAAATATCACGTTTTATGCATTAGTTTCCAAAGTGACAAAAGCAGTGTTTTGGTATTTTTCCTTTGCTTTTCTGATGTACTTAACCAAGCCTGACTCAAAGCCCTTTTGAAGGATTTATACTTTGTGGAGGTTTGGGCAATCAATGTCACAATTTTAATGCTTAGATATATTTTTTTTGTATTTTTTTACCTGTTATTTTTCCGTCCTTAAATTTGAAAACAACACAGAAATACCAAAGTATGCAGTTCCTCAAATGACCACTGGGGGCTGCTTTCAGGTAGCAGTTTCCCTGTAATGTTTATTACATTATTTTCACTGGTCCAAACATGGCGATCACTTAGAAACTTGTACATTAAATGTTTAACTCAATGAGCTATATAGACGAAAATTGCTACGCTAGCTTGTTGTGTACGCAAAGTTGGACACCATATTGGATTTGTCTAGAAGCCTGTTTTACTGGTTTGCACAAACAGCTGGAAAAACTAGAATGTGACTTTTCACAAGCATTTGTTTTACCTTCTTCTAATAAAGGAGAACTTCTAGAAAACATTTTAGGAAGATCTGAGTGAGTTTACTCTTAATAGTGAATGTTTAGGCTAATCTTGTAGTTTATTCAAACTCAAAGGGAGCTTTAGACTTTGCACTAGTTTCATATTTTCTGGCAAAACCACTGATCGTTTGTGTTTTATGGAGGATTACCGTAGTGTTTGTGTGTGTTCAACCTTAGATCAGAGCGGACA
>NC_050534.1:7226523-7229647 GCF_002922805.2 Oryzias melastigma
GTGGAGTAAAGGATGAACAGAGAGTTGTTCAAATCCAACAACATGAACAACACATTCATGAAATAAAAAACACTTTTTTCACAATAGCGGCTTTTCTGTTGGTTATATCTCCATAGCAACCATTTTATGTTTTGGTTTCCTGGGGGTGACGAATAGATCTATGTAACTTTTAAAAGAATCGGAAAAAGTAAACTTTCAGATTTCCTTGGCAACAGAATTTTTTTTTTGTTAGCCACGCCCACATTCATAATATGTTCATATCATGTCATTTCGTTTCTTTAAGCATAAGCCAATAGTTGATGTAAAAAAAATGTTGGTAGAGTTGAAATTTGTATTTTTTTTAATCAGGATGTCTGCCTCTTCCAGAGGTCAAAGGTCAACAAAAGAGTTAAAGCTGACTCCACTTTCAGAGGTTAACAGCCAAAAATCACAAAAAAAGTTGATTTAGTGTTTAGTTACCCTTTAGCCGCACCCACATGCTAATGTGTTCATATAATTTGTCATATTGTTTGTTTAAGCTTGAGCTAATGATTCATCTAAAAAAAATTCACAGTATTGTAACATTTTTAAGCAACACGGAGTTTGCGAGATCGCTACGTAAAGTACGTTCAAAATCTACAACTTCTAATTTCAAACTATTCTCTCAAGTAGCTTCTTAATGATGCTCAAGAAGTTATGAGACGAAATTAAAGGTGGGCCAAAAGGTTTTTTTTTTTTTTTATTAAACTCAAGATGGCGACTTTTACCCGAGGTCAAAGGTCAGCAAAACTTATGTTGTGGTAGCAGACTTAATCTGGTAACGTGTGAAATTTGATGAAGATCACTTGAAACAAACGATTTTCCCCATATTGTGAGAAAATTTTCAAATTGTAGTTTGCCACAAAATGGCCGCCAAGCTGTAGGCCCTGTCGCCATCCCATAATATTTCAAAGCGTTTTGTTGTGCTTTGGTTTTGTGGATTTTGAAATATTTTTTGGAAAACAATAAGAAACTTTTTTTTGGCAGCTTCAACATCTGTGATGCCATCATTTTTTGGGGGGGAGGGTCATTCGGTATGCTTAAAATTCATTTTCACCGGGTGGGTTTTTGAGAGTGTGGTGGGGATTTAAATTTTTGAGCAGTATGATTTTTTTTTTCGAAAACAATATTCCAGCCAAATGGCTTAAGGGTCCCTGGGCAGCGGAGCTCGCTAGCACGCTAGGCCGTCCACCAGGTGGCTGGCTACTGAAGCGAGCCAGCCCAGTGAGTAGCCACTTAAAGGGTAACCAAACCCTAAATCCACTTTTTGGGGCTGTTGACCTCTATAAATGGGGCTTTAAAAGTGCTGTCGGTTGGCCATTGCCAAAGTTTTGATAAATTAAAATAAACTTCTTGAAACTATAGACAAAACCATCTGTGTGCTGCCCTCTACAGGTTGAATCGAGGTATTACAGTTGAGTTTTCTGATTGGTCAAACCATGTAATTTTCAGAAGTCCCACGTCATGATTTGCAGCTCCAGTAATAATAACAGTCCTGTTCCCCAGCCCCGCCCCTCTGATTGGATTTTCAAAATTCAGCTGTGGGTGGAGTCAGTCTCCAACTTCCCTGTTTGGTGACCCTTTAAGTTAATATGGGCAAACACAAGTGGGGTCACCATGGAAACTACAGACAAACCCTATTAGGGCCAACATTTTCTGCCCCATTTTAAACCACATTGACCCCCTTTGGCCTTGCTGGCTGGGATTTAGTCCTTGCAGTCCGTTTTGATACGTACTATAAGCTTTTTCTTTTTTACTTCTCAAGGATATTTATTAGATCGCAGTATTTCCACTCCAGGAAGAACTAAACATATGAAAGAAGGCAACTGATAATCCTAAAACCAGTTCCTAATGATTCTCTCCATTATGTTGGTCTTAAGTGGCGTGTTAAGAACATGAACCGGAGCCAAAGTGGCACCTACTGAGAGGAGGAAGGTGATTACTGTAATCAAGGCTTTTTTTTTTTACCGTGAATAAGAGAGAAGTGAAGAGACTTTGCACTCCAAGCTGCCGCAGAGGAGAGACTACTATAATGTCTGATAATGCACGAGCTCATCTGGATGAATATGCATATTTTATGCTCTCTGTAGGTATCAGTAGAGCACTCGAGTGTGCATAATGCTCTCGGTGATGAAGGATCGTTTTCTTCTCGCATAAACATGTTTCTCTGCAGTTTTCTTAGTGAAAGATTTTAAACCTAGAAAAGCCAAAGCAAGTACTAAGCGTCTTACCCACAATGCACTCACCCTTTTGCAACTCCTTCCCTCTTTCTTTCCACTGTGTTGGTCCGGAGAAGGCTGGTGGAGTCTCTCGATCCGCCCCTCGACTTCCTAACCCCGGTGGACATAGGTCGGTACCAGCCTTTGTAATTGATCCCTCTGGGTCCTCCAGACACATTCGGTGGCTAACCGGAACCAGCAATAAAGGAGAAATGTTGGCTGAAAGGACACAGTTAGCCGTGTCCATCAGCTTTCCTTCTGCTGGGAGGCTAATCAAACAAACTCTTCTTTTGGAAAGGTGGATATGAAGCTTTTTCATCTTTAATTTCCCATTAATACTTTATTTGTTTCTCATATCGATCACCAAAAAGTCATTTCTTTGTGGTGGTTTCATCTTCATTGTTCATTGTGTTTTGGTCTTGTGTGTGATTTAGGAACAAAGCCAATAATAAACTTACTGTATTTTTTAGACGAATATTCAGACTAGACATATTTTATCTGGTTAAAGTGAACCAGAGTAAGTTTCCCGCGATAAACAGAGCAAATTTTCAGACTGAATACTTGCAAGTGAACCCAGGTCCAGAACCAAAAACCACTCTAGGACCCATATTTTGAGGTGGTCTCAGGTATTAAAACAATTTGCTTTCGGAGCGGAATATCTTGACCAAAACAGCCACCGTAGCTGGTCGTCCATGGATTTAAACATGTTTAGGAATGAAGCGGTGAGCCGCGGTTTTGACCTACCTCGTAGTTCCTGGCCAATGATTGAAGAGATCTTTAGTCACATGGTTTTGTTTTGGTCCAAAACAAAAATCTTGGGTAGACCCCAGTCTGAATGCAGACCAAACACAACCTTCAGGGCTCAATTTGCACAAAATTAGGTGGAT
>NC_050534.1:7229713-7232538 GCF_002922805.2 Oryzias melastigma
AATTTATCAAAAAAAAAAAAACTACAAAATACCTGAAAAACTATTTAGAAAGATGCTTTTAAAATTAAACCAGGAACCAGGAGAACTGAGAGTTCTGCTTCTAAACCCCCATCTGCATGCTAACAGTGATCCAAAGCAGAGATTTTTAGCTGTTGTTGTATAAACCGCTGAGTGTTTTGTCAGGTCCAACCTCTTGTTTGATGTCTTCCTAACCTACAAACCCTGCATGAACTTTTAGAAAGGAAGCAGTCAGCTGGTAGACCTGCGGGTCAGAACCAAACAAAGCGAAGCTGCTTTTAGCCGCTATGCTGCAGACAGATGGAGCCAGCTTTGATTGGCTCAAATGTGCCCCGGCTTGATCCGCGTTTAAACCCGAGATCAAAACTTGGAAACACTCTGAAATATTGCACTTTTATGCAGGAAGGTGCTGTACATTGCAATCAGTTGAAATATTCCTTTCAAAATAAAAGGTTGTGAGTAAATTCAGTTTTTATTTATTTATTTTTTTTTAAATTAACTAGAATAAAAATGATTCAAGGTTATAATAAAGATTACAGATTTACTTTTTCATGGTTTTTAGATTATTAGCACAGTTAAAGGTGAAATGTGACATTAATCTGGCTTATTGGCAACTGAAAGAAGCCACAATGTACTATGCTCTTTAAATCAACAATGAGGAAAACCTTGATCTTTGGTTTCTCGGCTTTAAAAACCTTTTCTACTAACATGGAATTAAGTTCTGCATCAAGTCCAACAATATCAGACAGTCACTCATAAAAGCCACTGTGATCCTGGTGGTGTTGGATGTGATTTGATAACCACAGCTCCTTCCCCTTTTCCTCTTTCCCCTTCAGGCTCTATGACGCGACAAGAGTCCCCCTCAACATTCTTGCACTGTGGAGAGCATTGATGACCCCTTGACAGACAGCCAAAACCCACCTACCAACACCACCACCATCACAGCAGCTCCATCAACACCCCCTGGTGCCACAAAGACACGAAGAAACACAAGCAGCTTACCGACACCAAACGCTTCATGGAAGCAGCAAGGTACAAAGAATGACGCTGGTATTCGTAGTGTGCTTTTTATGGCTAGGACAGTCCGCTGGATTGGCTTGACAAGGTGTGGAATGCAGAAAAAAAATTATTCACAACTGTATTAAATTTTGCTTGCAGTCACATATTAGCCCTTTAACGTTGGGGCTTTAACCCCAGTGTGATTCCAAAGAAAAACACTGTAAAGTGTTTGTGCTGTTATGCCAATACTTTACAGTCGTTAAGTGTTTAAGCAAACAACATAAATCTGGTCATTCTGACGTAGAGAACAGCGGCTTTGGACTGTTTACACTTTACATTTGTAAAGTGTTGCATAACAGTCTAAATAGCGACTTTACTTTGGATTAGCTGATTCACATTGATCACTGGAGGAGGTAGAAAAAAGGATATTGTGAAGGGCTTAGAACAAAGACACAATGCAGGAGGTAGGACAAACATATAGTACAGGCCATAGAACAAGGATATAGTGCAAGACCTAGAACACGGACATAATGCAGGACGTAGAACAAGAATATAGTGCAGGATGTTAAAAAGACCATAGTGCATGATCTAGAACAAGGATTAAGTGCAGGAAATTACACAGGGATATTGTGCAGGAGGCGTGGGATGTAAAACAAGGACATAGTGCAGGACGTAGAACAGGGACATAGTGTGTGACGTAGAACAAGGACAAAGTGCAGGACATAGAACAAGGACAAAGTACAGGACATAGAACAAGGATATAGTGCGAGAAGTAGAACAAGGTCAAAGTGCAGGACATAGAACAAGGACAAAGTACAGGACATAGAACAAGGATATAGTGCGAGAAGTAGAACAAGGACGAAGTGCAGGATTTAGAACAAGTACATAGAGTAGGACGTAGAACAAGGATTTAGTGCAGGACATAGAACAAGGACATAGTGCAGAACGTATAACAAGGATAAAGTGCATGACGTACACCAGGGATATAGTGCAGGACATAGAAGATGGATATAGTGCAGGACGTAGAAAAAGTCATACTTTACTAGTCTGCTCGCAACAGAATTCTTGAAAATAAAAGCATTTTCTTTTAGACCACCCCTAGTGCTATGTTCGCCCAAGCTGCCACTTTCAGTGAAAATTCTATGTAAATATGCATTTCAGGCTTTCACCTTCAAAACTCTTGTTCAGGTGTTATTACGCAATTCTGTTTGGTGCTCTACAAAACACAAAGTTATTGAATCTTAAATAGGTAAACCAGTTGAACTTTAACCAATCAGGGACTCGGATTTGGTAAGGACGTATGGGTAGCGTACTTTTCATTTCACGGAAGTGCCAACCGTTTGATTGAAATTGATCGTGGAGAAGAAATTATTAAATGCTGTTTGTGTCAGGATGGAATTACATGACACCAGGTCCTTTATACATCATAATAGATTTGTGAAAGAAAAAGCCAGGAACAAGATTCACAGAAATTGCACCGCTACAATCCAACTGTGAGTTCATGCACTAGTATCGGGTAGTGACAGTCCAACATGTACACCAGTCTCTAAAAGCGTGTTCAAAAATGTTTATTTAGCAGTCTTGAACATGCATCACATACCTGGTATTGTATGTACGTAGCAGTAGCCCTTGTGCTATCCAAGGTATGTTGACATTGGGACTAGGGTCATCTGGACCCTACAAGACATCGTGGTGACCTTTATTTTTCAATGATTTTGGATTTTCACTGGTGTCCGTGGCAAACAAGAAATCCTGTCCACCTTTAATGTGTGATCCCTACCATGACAATGTAAGGCTGGGGGTCATCT
>NC_050534.1:7232849-7239171 GCF_002922805.2 Oryzias melastigma
TTCAATGATTTAGGATTTTCACTGGTGTCCGTGGCAGACAAGAAATCCTGTCCACCTTTGTCATGGGAGGGATCACACATCAATTTAAGGCTGGGGGTCATCTGGACCCCACAAGATACCACAAAGGTTAAAGCCAATTCTCTCATAATATAGTATTCAAGCTTTCCTGCAAAAAAAAAGGTCATTTTTATTTTAAAAAAACAACCATGATAGAAGCATATCTCTGGTAAGAGGAGATATACAAAAAAACTCAAGCATGCACCAGTTGAATTACCTATAAACCCCCTTCCTGTGTATTATAACTACATAAAAAAATCTCATTTAACCCAATAAAACCAAATATTTTTTCTGCTTTCCACCCGTAGCTACATTTTTATTATTTTTAGCAAACCTTTATATTCGGTCTTTTAAAAGACTACCTCGTATGGCACACAAATAATACAAGGCGCCAAGCCGACTCCTATATTAATACATGTGACCGAGAAATAGAGCTGCGGCGTCGTAAATCTGAAGCACACAGCCATAAAAAAGGATGGGACCAAAAGACATAAAGATGCTCATATAGAGGTTTTCCAAAGCGAGCTCCTCTGTTGGTCAATACTGTCAACATTTACGGCCCACGGGTCACAGCATCATTGTTTTAGAGAAAAATATAAACCTGTTCAGACAATGTCTTCATCCGGTCAAAGGCTATAAATAGATGCACCTCTAAAGGGACGTTTGCTGGTCAATAACAGGAAGTACTCTCCTTTTATCCACAATAAAAGCAATTCGGCTTTCCTTGAATAAAACATCAAATAAATGGTTTACATCAGACGTAGGGATGGATCAAATCCATTCATCACAGTGGAACATTTGAGAAAGGTCGCGTCGAAACAAGACATTACCATCTTGCTGATACGACCTGGTGCCACCGTGGGAAAATATGCTCCCTTTGGAGCAGAAATCTCCGATTGTGTTGTACTACACGGAGACTGAAATGTGTTTACTTTGATGTTCCGAGGACACGCGCTAAGAAAAGGGCTGATAATGACATAATACCCCAGATGGCTTTGAACTTCCTCCCGTGAAGTGGAATGGGGACTGGTGTCTGGAGGCTCTCGCTTACACGCTCGTGCATTTTGATCTCGGCATCTGCTTCAGGCATTATCTGACTTCACAGCACATAATGAGCAATTTCCTGTACCTTATTAACCTGTGTATCATTCCTAACCTGCGAGTTCATTCATGAATATTCATCCGGAAAGTTAATGTGAAGGCCGGAACATAAAAGAGAGCGCAAGACTTATGTGATATTCCTGAGCAAAACGTCTTATAAATATGGAAAATGATCTTATCTTGTGTTAGCTAATCAACTGCATACTAGGGGGACGTTACATTATTTACAGCTACAAGGGTTTGTCACAGTAGACATCAAAGTACAGTATTACAATTTTCCTCTTTAAGGATTGCTGACGTCAATCTTGGGCAGCTGTGGTGCTGAGGTAGAGCGGTCGACCTCTAATTGGAAAATCAAAGGTTTGATTCCTGCTGTGTGTTGAAGTGTCCTTGGGCTAGACACTGAACGTCACATTGCTCCTGGTGGTTATGGGTTGGCATCAATTCTGTGAATTGTAGTTTTGATTTTGACTTTAAAGTCGAAATTCCAAGAACAAAGAAAGGATTAAAAGTCAGAATTCTGAGATTAAAGTAAAAATCCTGGGGTGAAACACATACAAATGAAGAAAAAGAAAGGAATAAAGTCATAGACATTGTGATTGTAAAATTAGAACTGTGGATAAAAGCATGAATTTATAAAAATAAAGGTCAGATTTTAGGTTTAAGATTAAATTCCAAGGAAAATAAGGAATTCAAAATTTGAAGTTAGAATTTTAAGATTAAAATCAGAATTCTGTTACAGGAAAACAAGTGCAATTTTGAGATTTAGGGACGATTTTGAGAGTAAAATCAGGGAATCACAGGAAAAAAAGCATGAATTCTGTAAAAAAAAAAGGTTGAATTTTGGCTAAAAACGTCACAATTCCATGAAAAAACAATAAATTCTAAATTCAGTCAGAAATCTGGTATTAAAATCTGAATCTGGTGGGAAACAAATCCAAATTTTGAGAGAATTTTGATTTAAAAAGAAGTAAAACGGACGAATAAAAGGTTGAATTTTGTCTTAAAGTTAGAATTTCAAGAATAAAAGGGAATTCAAAATTTAAAGACAGAATTCTGTGGTGAAACGTAGAAATTCTTTGAGTAAAGTCAGAGCATTGAGATTCATAGCTGTGGTCAAAAAACATAAATTCTGAGATGAAAATCAGAATCCTGGAGGGATATAAATCCAAATTTTGAAGTTTAAGGCAGAATAATGAGATTTCAATCAGAACTTTGGGGGAAAGAAAGCATGAATTCAATGGAAATAAAAGGCGAATTTAGGCTAAAAATGTTAGAATTCCAAGAAAAAAAATAAGTAATTCAAAATTTAAAACCAGGGCCCTGGGCTGAAACACATAAAAAGTCGCGGAATGAAGTCAGAGTATGGAGATTAAAATCAGAAATGTGGTCTAAAGCATAAATTCTGAGAAGAAAATCAGAGTCCTGGAGGGAAACAAAAGCAAACTTTGAGATTTAAGGCTAATATTTGAGATTACAATCAGAACTGCGGTTAAAAAGCATGAATAAAAGGCTGAATTCCAAGAAAAAAAAATCAAAAATTTAAAGTCAGAATTCCTGGGTGAAACGTAAAAATTATTTGAGTATTGAGATTAAAATCAGAACTTTGGTCATAAAGCACACATTCTGATTAAAATAAGAATCCTGGAGGGAAATATATTCAAATTTTGACATTTAAGGCAGAATTGTGAGATTACAGTCAGAACTCTAGGAAAAAATAATTAATTCTATGGAATTAAAGGATAAATTTAGGCTAAAAACGTTAGAATTCCAAGAAAAAAGCAGAAATTGAAAAATTAAAGTAAAATTAAACCTGGAGTTTTGAATTAAAAAAGTTAGAATTTCCATAATTAAACTTAGAGTTTAGAGAAAAGAGGTCAAAATTACACCGAAAAATATATTTTTTCTGTTTTGTTTTTCTTCGGATCCAAAAATTTTAAAGCTAAAACACCATAGATGCTGCCAAAATGATCCTGATTGATCAGAGTTAAAAACCAATAGATAAGTCAACTACCAAAACAGTTATTAGTTGGTGTTAATGCATAGCTGACAAATAATTTAAAAAGAGTCTGTAATAACAGCTTGTTTAATACCACATGGGTGACAGTGACATGATGGAAATGTCAAGACGTTTTATTTTTTTTTACATTAAACAGCCCGCAGCAGAGCGGGTCCACATACAACATTAATGGAGTTTCTCTCACCTCCACTTGGATGTAGACGGCGCCCAGCACAGCATGCCTATTGTCATCTACTCATTCACACCCTTAAGACAGGAAGTGCTGCACAACCGCCGCCAAAATCAAATATTGTCCTTATACGGATGCTCCTGGGCATTCACTGATTCCTATTGAGAAAATTGCCCGGTTTCTTGATAACAAGGAAAAGCGTGCACTAAAATAACACATCAAAAGAAATAAATTTAGACGCTTAGAGGAGGTCTAAGTCTCATTCCACAATCTCCATCGGTGTCTGTTAGGGTTGTTTTGTAGCTGGCAGAGAAAATGGAAATTGGAGAAATGTGAAATTGTGAACCCATCGACGCTGTGCATGCTGGGACATAAATATGGACGTGATAGTTCTGTGGACAGCAGATGCATAGGGGTTGTTTTAGCAAACACGTACTGAACAATCAGGTTTTTTCTTCCCGCTTTTAGTTTATGTCTTAGGTGCACATTTAGGCCAATCTAGGGATGCAATGCTTCACTTTTCCAAAACTTTGGTTCAAAGTTTAATTTTTTAATCCTGGTTTTGTTTCATGCAACCCTAAAAATAAAAAGTAGCAATAGTAAACAATAAAATTTGTGATGATGGAAAAAGCAAAACTATTAAACAGGATGGAGTCCATGACGATGTCTATGAGCATTACTACAATAGGAAGTCGATGACAATGTCATTGGCATTAGTGCAACCCATGCAGACATGCGGTTTGACCAAAACAACCTCGGATACGAGTGTTTTCCACCTCATTTCAAGCCAGTTGAGAGATCAAAACCGATGACTGGGAAATGTCAAGCGTTGGATGAAGCCCTGTATGTGAGGGAGGGAGAAAAGACCTATTGTTGAGCTGGGACTCCCTCACAAAAGTCCCATTGATCAGACGAACACCATTCATCCAAAGGAATCAGTAGATTACTCGGCTAAGGTACGGCAAGTGTAGAAAGGCTGTTGTTAAGATCCAGGAAAATTGAAGAGAAAGAAAAATTCTGACAAGAAAAATACTAAGACGTTGTTGAAAAAAAGCTGACCAGAAAACAAAAAACATAGTGTTGGTATGCAGATGAAACACCAGAGAATTCAAAGGATACACTTTCATATTTCGTCCTGTGTACAAACCATCAAAGAAGTTATTCCAGGAAGAAGTAATTTCATGATGTGCTCCATTCTATTGTGTTCCAGTGCACTGATTCCAGGCTGTTACTGCTGGACCAGAAAATAAAACCATCTATGCTATCTGCATTAACAGTCATTTTAATGTAACAGTACTCGCTACAGTCTATGATGGTCTGTGGGCTCGATATCAGACACACAAACTTGAGTTTCTCATCTCAGATTGAAGAGTTTCTTGGTATTTCTTTTCTCAGCAGCATGAGTGGTGTTGTGGGGGCAGGGACTACCCTCCCCCGCCCTCTCGTGGTGTTGTGGGGGCAGGGACTACCCTCCCCCGCCCTCTCGTGGTGTTGTGGGGGCAGGGACTACCCTCCCCCGCCCTCTCTAGTTAAGCGGCAGCTACACGCCACTTACTCTTCTGATTTTTTCAAAATGGCGGCTTTTCTCTTGGTTTTATTCCATAGCAACCATTTTAATTTTTGGTCGGCTGGTGCTTACAAACAAATCTATGTAGTTTTTAGAAGAATTAGCAAAAGTTTTTGTTTTTTTTCCCTTGGCAACAGCAGCTTTTGGTTGTCATATCATTTTGTTCAGCTTGAGACAAAGATTTATATATTACATTTTCACAATATTCTGGTTAAAAATGTGTGGAAACACCACTTTTTGCAAGCTCGCCATTCAAAAGCTACAAATTTTAATTCCAACATTTTATCCCAAGAATCTTACCAATAATGCTTGAGAAGTTCTATTGAAATCTCTAGAAGTTTTCAATTTGTAGCTGGTACCAAAGGTGATGATATTTAAATTCAAGATGGCGGCCTCTTCCTGAGGTCAAAGATCAACATTTCAGTTGTGCTTTTCAACTTAAACTTGTAACTTATGTGTGAAATTCCGGGAAAATAATTTTAAAAAAAAGGTTTCTTTGCCACAAAATGGTCACCAAGCCATCCCATAATAATTTTAAAACTTCCTTTGGATATCCCTGACACGTGCATTTCGGCTTCAAGTTTTGGGATTTTGAAATAATGTGATAAAAAATTTTGAACCCTTTAAATTTTCTATAGTTTAAAAGTTCTGTAATTTGTTACATTTAAAATGATTAGTTTTCATCAAATTTAAATTTTAAGTCAAGAGTTTACTTAACTTAAAAATGTATTTTGATAAAAACGAATATTCTCAAATGTTATAAATTACAGAAGTTCTATTTATTGATCTAAAACGTCACTTGTTACGGTGTAATTGTTCATAATTTCTACTATTGTAGCAATCGTCAAAATGTTTTGTCACATTAAGCACTCCATAGTTTTTGGATGTAAATATACAGACGAAGATCATGGCTAAATCTGAAAGACCATGCAGGATTGTCAAGTGTGCAGAATTTTATACAATTTGGAGTCATGCTCAGTAAAAACCTAACGAATATTGACATTTTATGAAGAATATTTATAAATTCACTGTATTGACTGACAATCAAAACTTGAATGACTTATTTTTTTAATTTACATACATTTTTTTTTAATTTCTAATTTTCCTAATTAATTCTACTGCATTGTGGGCAATGTTCGTCAATCTACACTGTAAAAAGTGAAATGTTGGATCAACAAACAAAAGTTCTGTATTTTGTTACATTTTACTTTTATTCCAAAAAAGAAAAAAAAACCTTCAAACTAAAATTTTAATTGCAACAAATTATATAACTTTTGTTAATTGATCTAATGTTTCACTGTTTTACTGTGAATATCGATGCACACTAGTTTTTCGCAGAGACTTCTGGGAAATTTCTAGGTCACTGGATTTTCTCATTGAATATTTTGACTTCCCGAACAAAGAATAA
>NC_050534.1:7239225-7269214 GCF_002922805.2 Oryzias melastigma
TTTTTTTTTTTTTTTCATTTTCTTAAATAATTTGAAGGATTTCTAATTTCTGTCTAAACATTTGCATTTTGCACTTTTTTCCTTGTACCTAGAAATAAGACAAACCACTCCTATTTCACCAAATCCCGTTCCAACAAATGTAGCATTCATGCACCTTAGTTAATGTAAAATATACCCTTATATGTGATTTTAAATGGAAAAGTCAGGTAACTTTGTGATAAACCCCAGATAATAATCACCCGAGGCTTAGCTTGATTCGTAGGGCAAATTCATTTCATATTCATCCGACATTCCTTCCTGTTTTTAGTGGAAGGCTTGGATCTACTGAGATGAGATTTGCGTGTGAGATTAATGGGGAGCCATTTGCCACAGAGCGGGCGTGAGAAAAGAATATGAAGTCGTTGGAGGGAAATCACCTCGGCTGATGTGGACGTTAGCAGCAGCTCGTAGATAACACTGCGCCTGTGCCCCACTCCTACCTAAATGAATTCACAAAGCACTTCCTCTATTACTTTCCAGGACGTTACAGCTTATTTCTGTTTTCTTCACTGTCCACTAGGAGGCAGTGATAGGCAAAAACTGGACTTAAATGGACACCAGTTTGGGTAGTGGTTAAAAGTAAATATATCTCTAACTCCAACAAAATCATCATCTTTAAACCAAACCTCACTGAGATGTTTAAATCTTTCCTGATCCATGCTATTACTCAAGTCATTACCTGATCTTTTAACTGTCTTCAAGAGTATTTTAATGTGTATTAAAGCAATAAACTGTATTTACATTGGCCGTCTACTCCAAGTTTCCTTTGCGTTGCGTAGTGAGTGTGTCTCTAGACCGTAAGTTTACATCGTCTCTGTTACATCTCTGGTCCTTTTTCCCCTCCCTGCCGATAAACTATTCGACTACTTGTTGAGTAGTTCATCCAAAACTTTTACAATCAGGACCCATGTCCTTTGAAATGATCTTTTTTTTGTCTTAAATGATGTTATCTAAATTATGTTTCTTTTAGAATTTATTTCACTGTGTGTAAGTTTTTGGGTTGTATACGTTAATACAGAGACGGGGAAGGGTAAATAGTGGGTCGGGTTTTTATATTTATTTCCCTTTTTTATATTTATTTTTTTAATAGTCCCTGCCAGCAAAGCCAAATGGACCCCAAAAAGGTTTCTCTGCAGTTTCCATGGAGGCCCCAACTGTGCTTGCCCACATTGGCTTAAAGGGGCACTTAGTGGGTTGGCTCGCTATGCTATCCAGTCGCTAGCTCACTACAGCGGAGCATGTTAGCTTGCTACAAAGGAGCTTGCTAGCATGCTACAGTGAAGCTCGTTAGCATGCTACGTTGTCCATCAGGCAGCTGGCTAGCATAGCAAGCTAATCCACTGATTCCCATGTAAGTCAATGTGGGCAAACACGAATGTGCCACCACTGAAACTGGGGACACCCTATCTGGGCTCACGCTTTCTGCCCACTTTTAAACCATGGGCTTGCTGTCTGGTAGTAAAGAACTTTGAGTTGCGCAAGTATGAAAACCGCTTCTTATTTTTAAAGAAGTTTGATTTGATTTATGTCTCTACACATAAATTAAAGTCTTGACGTCCATGGTGGTAGTAGACTCCAGTTATCCAGAGGTGTTAACGCATAGACACAATATCTTAAATATCTTATACATTTTACAATCTTTTATTTTGAAAGTAAAACGGACATTTTTATCTTGAAACTTGGACGATTTCTGGTTTATCTGGGATTTGGCCACAAAACTGACTGTCAATACAGTAGAACTCCCACTTAAAGTGTGCACTGCATTGCAAAGGAGCGGACATCAGACGCAGACATGAGAGAGGCAATGTAAACTTTCACATTGATTAATGGACGTTTTATTTTTTTTATGCAACAAAGACCGGCGCAAATCAGCTTTTAGTCACAACTGTCTTTACAGGTGGATACTGGCGGTCTGCGAGTGAAGAATGGGCAAACCTGTATGCACGAAATAGCTAGATCGTAGACTTCTTAGTGAAACTGTAGAGTGAAAATGGGTATGTTGTGGGAAACAGGTAGTAGTTCACTTTCAGCTTATCCCTTTCGGGGTCGCCAGAGAGTAACAGCACCCACTGTTTCGCTACAGTGATTTTACGCCGGATGCCCTTCCTGACACAACCCTGTACTTGAAGGGCACAGGGACCCAGTTAGGCAGCAGCGTCAAGGGTCTTGCCTAAGGACCCAATCTGGGTGGGGATCAGTGGACAACCCTGGAATCGAACCCAGGGCTCCTGAGTGCCAGCCCTTCACCTAGCCCACTGAGCCACCCAGCCGCTTATGTTGTGGGAAACAGGTGGTATAGTGAAAATGTATACAACACACAATGGTGAGTAACGCCGGGTTCACACGGCGATTCTGCGTCCAGTGTGAACCAGGCGTAAGGGTCACAGTAGGCGAGACGTAGACACGTTGCACAGGTTCTTCATTTCCTGCACACTATCTGGCACACACGGTCTGTTAGTGCTGTTCAAGTAATAAGTACACACCCATGTGTACTGCATTATTTTTAGTAAGGAGCCAGTACTTGTACCTTATTACTGACTGAGTATGGAGTAAGGGCACCCTATCATCTGTATATTATAAATGTATGCAACTTGCAATAGCCTCATGAATACTTCCATACAACATTGCTTTACGATACATTTACAACACACAGGTGATAGTATATACCATTTTCAAGATGTCAAACAACCCAAAACCTGCTTCACCCTTGAGGGCCAACACCTGTACCAGTTCATAAAACCCCAACTATTTCAACAAGTGTATTGGACTTATTGGACCAAATTGTCACAGGATTACTAACAAAAAAAAGTTGTATAAGAATAATACTTCTTTGGATACAGTACAAGACTTGTTTTCTTGTGAAGTTACACTCACTGGATAATATTTGACTTGCAAAACACAATGACAACGCAATCAGTGTGCTGTAATTAACATCCTCATTTGTTAGGGAGCACTAGGCAATCACAACACACAAAGATGCACCCTACCTGAAATACGGAGGTATTTTTCCTCGTCAGAGGAATAATTAAATTCCTTCAAAAGTCTGGATTTGGTTCATTGCTTAAATGCTAGAGAGGAACAGAAACTTTGTGATAGTGTTTGTTTAACAGCTACAGATGAAGTGTTGTTGGTCTCTTGAAGAAAAACTCAATGGAAAGTTTTCAAATAAGTTTTCTTTGAAAGCTAGCATTTGAGAAACGTTTGTTTTATCAGATTAATTCAAAAGATGTATCATTTTGTTGTAAGTCTGTTCATTCTTTAGAACAGGAGCTTCAGTGTTTAGACTCTTTCGACTACTGTAACTCTTAAACCATTCACAAACTTAAAGTTATTCCAGTGGGTTATGAGGTGGAGAAAAGCAGCTTTGCGCTAATATGAAATGCCGCTTTTCTCCTCAGAATCAAGTGATCTACGTTGATCACATAAACGCTCAAAGAGCTACGGTCGGTCACCGGGGACATCGTCTGTTATCAAGGGTTAAATATTATATTAAGATTTTTTTCCTACGTCTTTGGTACCAGAACAATTTTACTTAATTATTGTTATACAATTGACGCAGCAAAAGCTAGCTTAAACATAGCTTAGCTTATCCAAACTAGCATCAATATTTGGGCTTCATCTAGTTTTGGCCACTCCAATGAACTATTTACAAGGAACAAATAAAAGTGAATAGTCATAAAAATTATCATAGATTTAACATTTTTAAGTACATTTTTTCTATAATTTAAGAGCAACGTAGAGAGATTAGCCAAAGCTATTTCAGGTTCATCTGTCTATGCTAACTGCTAGCCTAGATATAGTATATAGCATAATAATATAGTAATATTACAATATAATAATAAAAATTTGGAATTTATAATACTTTTTCCTCAAAGAACCACAATTTATGAGGTTTAGATCAACAACCTATTAACGTGGGTCAATGTACCTCACTAAGCTAGCTAAGATTAGCTAACAGAAATGAGTTGGCAGAAAATATACAAGTGTTACAGTGTTGTTACAAGTTTTATCACAGTATAGTGTTATGAAATACATCTTTGTTTGTTTTTGCTTTCCATATGCATTCAAAAAATGTAAATATCTCAATGAACTGCCATGTTTAATGCAAAGGATTACACCAGAACTATCATGACGCCATTTGCTCGTCTCTTTCAGATGACATCAGTAAAATATATATATATATATATATATACAGTGATATGAAATAAACCCATATAAATTGCTTGTATTGTATGTTTTTAATTTATAAATAAATTAAGTTCACTTAACTGCCATATTTTGCTTTAGTAATGTTATTTGTAGCCCAGTAATGTGTTTTAATGCGCCTGAGAGAATTGAATAAAACTTTATTGATCCCACAGAAATGTACCTAGTTACCATAGAGTTTAAAAAAACAGAATATCAATAATAAATTAAATCAAGCTAAAACGTAATTGAAAATATAACAATAATTATTTTCCAGCATATATTAGGAAGTTTAGAGTCAAATAAAAAGCAAAAATATAGCTAAAAAATGTATGAACTTTTTTTTATATAACCTTTATTTTGTTTGACAAACATACATTTTAATTTAATTCATATTTACAAGGTGAGGTACACATAATGATGGTGGATTGTAAATAAATCGAAATAAGATGGACATAAAAATGAACAAATAAGTCATCACCAGTAATGTCTGTTTCATTGCATTATCTAATGTTTTTCCTCTTTTTTTGTGATTTTCCAGGTTTCGTAACAGTCGGGAATGGGAATACCTGGGAGTCGACTGTCTGATGGCTGCAAACCCATCCATGGATCGTGGACAAACTGGCTACGAAACACTTCTCCTCCCGCGGGGCCGGCCTGTCCGCATTTCTGACCTCCCCCTCCGCCGCTGTCTGTCGCTGGGTCAACCTATCCACCTCCTCGCCACTGCATTTGCCTGCTCTGTGAAAATTAGCAGCAACCTGCTCACGCCACGGAGGGTTGGACTCCTTACAGTCCCGTGAATGGTTTTTTTGCCATTGGAAGCCCACTTCTGCGAGCTGCTAGCCACATCAAACTTACCGGAGTCCCCACATCTCTTTGGTGCAGGAGTTTGGAGAACGTAGATGGGATCTCTGTCGCTTCTTGGACCGTCTGGTTAAGGCCATTAGGAAGTGAATGCTCTATGCTGTGAATAGGCCTTCTGCTGGAGTAAACCACCCATATTTTTATAGACCAAAGAACAAAACTGGAGAGAAGCATCAGGCACCGACCACTTTCCCCACGGAGGGTTGGTGCACAAGTGGACCGATGCAAACTTTTTCCAACCGGTGGCAGACTAAATGTACACAGACAGTGGAGTACTTTCAAAACTGTTCGGATATTTTCCTTTATGGTTTTTTTTGTTTTTTTTTTCCTTTCAGACTAAGTCCACCTCTGTATTTTGGAACTGGAAATATACATACTACATACATATTACTGTGTATCGAAAAAAAGAAATCCGATTTGCATTTTTAAGTAGGTCTGAACAGTTTGCTGGAGGAACTGTCGGGTAGACGGCGAAGGAAAAGAGGGCAAATCGCAACAGACGGGAACGTCACCTACAGAGAGTATAGTTGAAAAAAGGGACGGGAAAGAGAAATGTCACTAAATGTATTTTGAGAGGCCCTAAAAAGTTATATATTTAACAGTTTTATATGTTGTACCTTTGTAGAGAAGCTTACTGGACTATAATGTGGTCACAATGGCAGTTTAATAGGATGTGAACAAATGCTGTCGTCCTCATTACTGCTGGCTCGTAGTCTCCGGTTTTCTGTTCACACCTCGGTAGCTGCTTTCTTTTCATGGTCATCTTCGAGTCGATCAAAACCATTTATGGGATAAAAAGAAAAAACAAAAAAAAAACAAAAAAAAAGGGAAAGACGCAATTTTATCGAGGACTGATCTGCAGTCAACTGAACATTGTAAATCTATGGTAGTCAGTGGAAGCCATTGAAATCTGCTAATTTGCTATGATATTGTATTGTACACGGTGTGGAATACTGAACCATTTCCTCTCTATGGGTTTTGATCTCTTAATTTATTTTTTTTGTGCTCGTGAGTCGTTCGCACAAATCGTCGATGGCGATGGAGACAACACGGGAGAGAAGACACCAGAGGAAAGAAGAGGGAGCTCTGCAGAAGAAATCATAGACATACATTTTTTTATCATGAAATATTTTAAGAATAAATCAAATACATGAAAAGAGTGGTGTTTAGGGTCATCTACTGCAAAGTGGAGCAATATGGTTCTTGGGTTTGGAGCTGGTTAGTCTTAAAAAAATATATTGAATTCCTCAACGTTTTTGGTTTGTTTGCCCACTAAAAATGAAATGTTTAGTCTAAAATTCCAACATTAGATACATTTAAAACAGATTAGTCCAAACGTCGTTACAAAAAGATGTTGGATAGGACGATAAAGGAAACATACATATTGAAAATCATTGTGATATATATCGAAATATTGATATCATACTGTAAGTAACACCAGTGTTACCAGTCCCCAAACTGTTTTCTTCTCCAATAAGGGGCGGGGTCAGTTTGTAGGCTAACAGAAGAGGTAAAAAATCACAGGGTGTGTCTAAACCAGGAGTCTGCAACCTTCAACAGGCAAAGGGCCATTTGAGCTCATTTTCTACCTATCAAAACCTAGAAGGAGCCGGAGAGTCTTACTTTAAGAAATTTGGATTTGCATTCATGACCTTCTTGTTTTTTTTTCTTTTTATATATTAAATGTCTATTTTTGGGCACAAACAAGACTAAACACATATTAAAAAACTAGCATCTCTAAAAATATGATATCTTTTTTTTTCAATTTTTTTTTTTTTTTTACTTATTTTCAAAATAAAAGATACTCTGCGCCAAACAATGCAGCTAGTAGCCAATGTTGTGCAGCATAAGATAATATGTGGTTTTAACTCATAAAAGATCAAATTTTACCAAAGTTTTGCTTTGCATATCAAATCTGTGCATTCTGGAGGTAGCGTCAACTGGATGATAAAAACCTACTACTAGTTTATTATCTATGTGCACCTCAGTCATCGGTTTATAAATTTAACTCGTCTAAATTTAATAAATGCTAATTGAGTAATCCTTACTTTAAAAAAAAATCTACTTTATTTTTCTTTTCTTATTTTTCTTCTTTTTCCCCTCTTTGTCCTCAGCAGTCTTTCACTGCTGGGTTTTGTTATTTTACTTTGGGGTTGGACCTTGGTAGTCTTAGTTTGCAGGCTTTGTTTATTTGTTTCTTTGGGTAGTTTTGGTTCAGCAGCCATTAGGAAGGACCTGCTGACTCCGATGGTCAACATGGCTGAGTCAGCAGTCTCTCTGACTTATTTTACGTTGGCCAAGGAACCACCATAGAGAGATAAAGGAGCCACATGTAGATTTGGAGCCACTGGTTGCAGACCCCTGGACTAAACGTGGACATTTAAAGTTTTCCAGAAAGCCACACATAACCAATTATTATTAATAACCCTTGGGATCTTCACAGAAAAAAGTCAAAAAGATGTATATATCTATATAATAATCCTTTTAATGAAATGAACAACGCTTGATGACTACAGAAAGGAATAAACGTGTTTTGCGGGTCTCGACCGCATGGCTAGACTGAAGAAAACAAAATAACAATCATGCGTTTCTTTTCAGGTGGCCGGGCCAAATGTAGAGGGGGGCTGGATCCGGCCCGCGGGCCGTAGTATGGGGACTCCTGATTTAGGCAAATGAGTTTGATTGGATTGTTTCACCTTTGGAATTGGTCACGAGGTTGGAAGAGATCTCGGAGCGGATTTAGTCTCACTAATCCTTGAAGATCTTCTCTAAGTCATTTGGAGTAAATGGCAAAAGTTTATCAACTTGAATTGATGGCTTTTTCATGGATCAAGATCTGGAAAAATGAACCATCCTAAAGGATTTGGCCCATGTCCCTAACTGGGAACACATTTTTTGGTTTTGATAGTTCTATTACTCCCAGTGCTCGATTGATTTTTCGATACATATCTCTATCTTTTACATCCTAGTTTTAAACCTTCATATGTTCTCCAGTCTCTTGGGTTTGTTGGTTTCATTGTTAGAATAAGTTTTATTTCCCCTAACTTTATCTATTGTTAATCATAAATTACTTTTGTATTTGTATTATTTGTATATATATGTTCTAGTATCAGTATTAGTTTCTTTGAAGGTATGGACCGGATGAAAGTCAAACGGAGACCAAAGGAGAAGAATCAGAATGAATGAAAACAATTTATACATTACATGGGAAATTCCTAAAACAACAAAGTAGGAGACAACAACCAAATAAATTGTTTGGGGCTTAACATGATCAGTGTAACACTTCAGTATTCACAAAAACCCTGAATTGTTGTTCGAACTGTTGTTTACATACAAATCGAACTGTTGCATATGCAGACTCACACACACATATATGAATGTACACACATCAAACACACGTCTTACCTTTGAGCGGACAGACATTTGTGTTGTGTGGAGATAAGCAGACACGTGTTCAGGTGAGTGAGTGCTTACTGAAATGTACAGGGATGTTTCTGAATATAAAAGAGGCAGCAAAGAGAACTGGAAGGACCTCCACTGGAGCCCCCGCCGCTGGAGAGGAAGACATTGGAGCTCAAGCAGATGTGGGCAGAGATTGGGCCTTACCCATTCCAGGGACCGAGTCTTGAAAACTTCGCCAGGTCCCGATGAAAGTCGTACCACCGCCACGCTCATAGGTGGTCTACGTCCGTATGGCACAAAAATAAAATAGCAAGCCAGGTGCCAAGCCTTCAGTAGTAGACTCGGAGTGACTTGGCCAATGATATCAAGTATCCAAGACCAGCCCCATTGGGGACTTGACCACCTTCATATGAACCCAGTGGGGTTTATTACTCTCAGATTTGTTAGCTTCTTCCACCAAACTCGGCAAGTTGAGTTGACTCCTAAAAGTCCATACTGGACCCATCTGAACTCCCAGCACTTGTCTAAACCAAGATGTTTCCTGGCAAGCATAGCGAATAATCAGTCCTTCAAAGGGTAGTCACTGGTTTTCTTGATAAGTGTCGTTCCAGCTGCCTTGACACGACTGATGGGATCGTCTTGTGCACCTTTTGTCTGATTCCTCGCTGTTTTCATAAGCTTTGAAACACCGTGAGGTGGAATAAAGACAGGAGGAGACTGACAGCTGCTGCAGGTTTCTGGAACTTTTAGCTCTCTTCACCTTCTCGACGTACTGGTTTCCTGTTTCAGTCATGACTAGGTTTAAAACCTGTTTGATCTTGACCCGTGTGGAGAATTTGGATTGTATGCCTTTGTGCACAGATGTCTCCATAAAGGTGGCAAACATTGAAATAGCTCCTAATTTCACTTTAACTTCATTATAAACACTTGGAAATCTTGGTAATTTAGAGTCTCAAAAACGTACTTAAAGTTTAAACTCATAATTCATTTTTGTGGATTTTCTCTGTTATTTTGTCTCTCACTTTTATAATCAACCTGCCATTTAAATTATTGATCGATTTTTATTTATTTTTTCTCTTTTTAGGTGACAAATCAAAAACTCAGCAAGGGGAATAAATTTGTTTTTCTTTTGTGACAAAGCTTTGTCCCATTTTTAAACCTCCACGATACATAGAAATCCAACCTGTAGGAGATATGTTATATAAAAGTTGCCCAAGTTGCGCATAGATAATATTTAGTGGTAATATTAATTCATTAATTATACTCATACTTTATGAGTGGACTATTCACAGGTCCTTCTACGGCCCAAAAAACACAACAAGCACAAAAAATCTGAAGTAGACATTAAGCATTAAGAGACTACTGAAAAGGAGTGGGAGGAAGCGAACTTGTATAATCCGATCCTGGCTCGACCAAACTATTTCCTTTACTTCTCTTTTTATTAGTAACTTAGATCAGATATTTATATATTTCCAACATAGATTCAGGCAAAATGTGTAGATAATTTTTCACTAGAAACAAAAATCATGAAAATAAATCAAGTATCAAACATCAACAAAAATATATATCTATAATGATTATTTTACATTCGAAGAGTCATTAATGTAAAGCAAATATTATAGAATGTATGCAGATTTTTTTAAAGATAATTCTTTATTGATTCCATAGGGAAACTCAATTGTTATATATATCCAAACAATTAGCATGGTGCGTTAAATAGAAATGTTCAAATAGAAGGAAAGGTGCCAGGTACTTTGTGTGTGCAACAGTTCAATTCAACAGAGCTGCAGTTTTGATTAACAGTAAATGTCCAAATAATTCTACAAAAGGATTTCCAAGGAGGGTATGTTTAACTGATTGTCACTACAGGCTAATGCAATCTTCACATTGGGCTCGGACACCATGTTCAAGCAGCCACTTTCAATGAAAAGTCTATGTAAATGTGAGTATCGGGCATTCACATGTTTGTAACTTGCATATATCCACATATACGACACCTGAATATATGCAAGTTTGCATAGACTTTTCACTGAAAGTGGTCACTTGAACCTGAAAAACGTTCCAGAAACCAAGACAAAGTCTCTTCCTAAACAAGCTTGTATTCTCGATTACAACCTTCCAGTTTGGAACGGCGTCAGCGCCAACCCCTTTAGATTTCGAAAGCCAACCTGTACTCCTCAGATGCGTGACAGGCCGTCGCAGGTTTAGAGAAAGCATTTGTTGCATTTGTGTGTCGCTTTCCACATTACACCCCGGGGAATATTTGTGAAGCTGTCACAGAAAAAGAAGCAGAAATCCGTCTTGATCCATTAAGTTGTCAGGCAGGAAACAGGCTTTAGACTCTAGAGTAAATATGTAGAAGTAGCGCCTCAACTCTATCTTTTTTTTTTTTTTTTTTTTTGTAAAATTAACATTCCCCAACCATTATCTCAATCACAGGAGCTTATTCAATGATTTAGTCGAATCATTCAGGAATCAAACCTTTGTAGGAGCCAAACATCAGACATCAAAGTTTCCTATTTTGTTCTCTTGGCGGATGAATATTTAATTAAACTGAGATTAAATTCCAATAATCTGCTCTACATTGGTGGAGTTTTTGGTGGCGTACCTTTGGGAATTTGTTAAGGCGATGATGTTCTTGAACCTTTGAATAAAAAAGACGTAGTCTCTAAGGAGTGTCTGCAGTATGAATATTGAGATGAATCTAATGGTACCTCACAGCTCCCACTCTTTCTTTGAAATTCTGAAATCTCTGCATGTCAGGATTTTCCTTTTCAAAGAAAAGTTTTAACAGCATTGTTCAAATCCCTTCAAGTCTAATTTCTTTTGCCAAAAGGAAACAGCTCGAGTCTCCCCGTCCTCCGGTGAATCCTAAGGCTAAGAGATTCTCCCTCTATTTATAGCCCAGATAAATCTCTGAAATCCCAATACTGCAAGACGCTGCACCAAATATTTTTATTCCCTTTGACGGATAACATTTATGCGCTAATTCACATTTCATATTGCGAGTCTTTGTTTACAATATAAATCTAATTAAGTGCAGCCATCACGGCACAAGGTGGATCGATACACAATATGGCCGACGCAGCTGCTTTCCCCGCAAAGATGCCTTCACTGCCAATATTTCAGACCCATAAAACAGCTTGGATTCCCTCAGTGTGACCAACAGTCTGTGAAGGGTAGGGCAACAAGAGGCAGCAACATTACCTCAGAGTGAGGGCCATGCTGCTATAAAGAAGAGAAGAAGTCAGTACCTGTAGTTTTAAAACATCGATTATCTGTGAACAGGTTTCCTTTACTGACTATTTTATGGAGTTTTTCCTTTTTTTGTTTGTTTTACAGACTGCAGATGAATGCTGCTACGCAACAGCGGCCCCTTTGACCAATATGAACAAATAACCTTTTTTTTTAGTATTATTTGTTAATGAAATTATGAAAAAAACAACCTTTTTTTGCTTTTTTAAAAACCTTATTCTCTGAAATGAAAGAACAAAATTCACATTATTAATGTACTGGTTCAAAAGGAACAAACTAAAAGGGAGTTGGAACTTTGGCCTGCTAAGGTTTTGCTAACTAAATCTACTTAAAAAAAAATAAAATAAATAAACAAAGCTCACAAATCATGACTACCAAGGTCCAACTCCAAACTAACATAACAAAACCCAGCAATCTAAGCTTGCTCCGGATTAAAAGGGTAAAAGAAAACAAAATAAAAAAGCACCACACAAACTAAAGTCCATCCTGCTGCTCTGTTCCCAGGATCCTTGGTGTTTCCTCCTCTGTCTTAAATAGCCAGCAGGTGCCAATTAAGGTGACATTGACCACACCCACCAGGTGAGCAGAAGGCCTGGAGGAAATAAGGTCCAGCAAGACGTAACAAACCCTTTTACGTCGGAACGTTAGCTGCATCGTTGACAGTTTTTAGACTATTGTAACTCTTCAACCATTGATGCAATTAACATAATCCCTGTGGATTCTGAAGTGGAGAAAAGTGACTTTGTTGGAAAATGGTGCTAAACAGGTATGGAAAGCTGCTTTTCAGTCAAAATCAGCTCATTCACACGACACTACACCACAACTCTTCAACTGTATAAAATAATTCCACTGGATTCCATATTGGAGAAAAACCAACTGTGCGCTAATGTCCAAGACTTTAAAGAACTAAAGTGTTAACGCAACCACACAAATCAGACGATTCTGTCATGGAAAAAAGTGGTTTTGCTTTATGCTATACTTCACACAACACTTTACGTTAGTAATGCGCAAAGCTGATGTGAAAAGCTTCTTTTCTCTGCACCAGAATCAGCTGATTCACACGTAAACGGTTAAAGATTCATTGTAGGTCAAAGAGAGTGTTCTATTTAAATCTCACGAGTGGTATCTGTGTAATGTTAAATGCCAAATACCTATATCGTTGACTTTTGTTTTTCAGAAGGAGTTGTCATTTTAAGTTAAAAAAAAAAAAAAAACTCCTTGGAGATCATTGGGGGAAAAAATGCCGAATCCAAAAACTTCCCCTTCCCCTCCTGTTTCTCCCCCCGATTGTAGGGACATCTAGAGAGGTAGACATGTCTGATATACTTTTTTAAGGGGAAACCCTTGTGTATCTGCGCTGTGCTGTGCCGCGGAGGAGAACCACATTTCTTCATGTAATGTGCTCTAAAGCACATTACATTTGCATGACTTTTTGTTTTAGCTTGACATTATAAAGTTATAAAACTGATCTTTTATGTATTTCCCAAGTGTTAGCAGCTACAAGCTAACGTAGATGAACGGCGACTTTTGATGAGGTCATCAAGCAGAAATGACTTCCAAATTAGAAGACACTATTTTTTCCATAACTCCAGATGGAAGGCTAAATGTAGGGAAAGAATTCTGATTTGGGCAAAGTTTGTAGATTTTGAATGGCGTTAGCTTGGCTGGCGCGCAACTTCAGAGTTCCCCTTATGTTCGCACATTTTTTACTGTTATATTGTGAACATTTAATACATGACTCTTTGGCTCAAGCTGAACAAAACGATATGACATAGGATATGACCGTGTAAGGAATGTAGGCGTGGTTAGTAAAAACATCAGTTGCTAAGGAAATTGAAAATTTTACTTTGTTGAATTCGTTAAAAAATTACACAGACTTTTTCGTCACCCTAAGGCAACCAAAAAATAATATGGTTGCTATGGAGTAAAAACCAACACTTTTTGGTTAATTTTTGTTTTAATTAATTTGTTACGTGGAGCTCTGACTCGGGTGGCAGATGGGAGAGTAAGGGTCATGTAGCAGCCAGTTAGCCTCTGGGGGTGGGGGCACCTACGAATCATATTTTACAAATGCACATAATACATTCATGTCATGCTCAGCGTGTCATTTTAGTGTCATTTTAGTCATGATTTTCAGTGATTGGGAGTTTTAAAGTTTAACGTGGCCCTAATCGACAAATTTACAAAAAAGAACAATTTATTAAACTTGAATTTGTCCAAAATAAAATCTGTTTTTGAATTGTTCCATTCCTTTCCCTTTTGTTAAAACTATTGAAAATAACTAAGATGATCAATAGCACTTAAGAAGAATCGCTGTTTAAATTCCCTTGACGAAAAAAAAAATAAAACTAAAAATCCAGACAGTTTCCTTTGGATCCATAAAACCTATTTCATGTTATGACTCTGTTCTGCTTTCAAAACTGGCAATTTTATTCTGTCGGGTCATGCTGGCAGGCTCCACTTCCTGCCACAGTGAGTAGCTGCTGTAAATGACAAGGCTCTGATTAACTCGCCATACGATGTCTGCTCGGCACCGCGCAGCAGACGGGCATCACTGGTGGCTAACTGGTGTGAGTGAAGGTGAGACAGAAGATGCTCAGCATGCTTGAGCAAACGAACAGATATGAGGTCAATTACTGTTTAGAGTCTTCAAGAAATGGGTTTGACTTGATGCGTTTTTTTTAAATAAGGAAAATGCTCCGCCTCTTTAAAGAAAAATACCTTAAATTATGTGAAAAACATCAAACTCAAAGATCCAATCTGATGAGAATTGGGTTTTTAAACATGTTCTTGTGGTATTTTTCTAAAAAAGGAGGACATGTATGAAGAAAATTATGCTTAAAATGACATTTCTGAGTATTTTTTAAATGAAATCGCTGTGAATCAGTGGAAGACGACAAAATTACAGTTTGAAAAATATCAGATTTGTGATGTAAAAAAAAAAAAAAAGATAGGTGGGGCACAATCTCCCTGCTCCGCTGGATTCTGATTGGCTAAAAACTGTATGGCCGGATAGCTCATATATTTCATCAAAAAAATATAATTTTTTTGTTTAAGATTTATCTTTGGGGAAAATTGTATTTTCCCAACACTCAGTTCGCACATTTTTCGCTCAAACAGCAACTAGCAAAGCTATTCTTGTTACCAAAACAGCAACCGTTTCTTCAGTTTTTCTGAAACTAGCTTTTTTTGCGACTTCAGACGCTACAATCTATTGACTACCAAGAGTGATAGTACAACGGGTTTGTTTCCACACCTGGAATGGAGGCTCTCTTTCAAGTGTGAGAAGCTTTTTTCTCTACGAGATGTTCTCAAAACATCTGCCGCACTGTTTTGAAAGCATTTTTATTGTTTGTTTTTGTGTTCAGGCCGACTTCTAAAGGAGATTTTAAAATAAAATAGTCTTTTTTGTTACGGAAATCAAAAAGGGAAATTAAAAAAAAGAAGAAAAAAAAGAGTAAAATCAGAAATTGAATTTAGTTTTAAAAACTCTGATGCTACATTCACATCGGACTGGGAAATACAAGCAGCTACTTCCAATGAAAAGTCTTTGTAAATGCACATATGTGCACGTTTCTCTTATAAAACTCTAGTGTTCATGCGCCGCTACGCATGTTTTCAGGCTCTATATACAAATTACATTAAAAGTTATACCATAATCAACCAGTAATGTATGTGTGGCGAATAAATAATGACAAATGAATAATCCCAACCAGAGTTGTATGAAACCAAATGTTTAACATATTGGAATAGAACAGTGAAAGAAAATCCCTGGAGCAAGATTTGCACCACTTTGACATACACACTGAAATCGTATTCAGGAATGCTATTTTTGCGTGTTTTTGAACACACATCACATGCCCAGAGTGTACAAAGCATGATATTTCATTTTTTGACCATTTCGCCTAGGCCAGGGGGTCTGCAACCTGAGGCTCCGGAGTCACATGTGGCTCTTGTACCCCTCCAATGTGGCTCGAAGGTTAAAGACAAATAATAATTTTGAAAATAAGACAAAAGCTAAGTACAAAGGTACAAAAAAAACATGTAAAGTAAACTAACTAAGCTTCATTCAATGTATTCACGTACAGTTGAAGGACAGGATGTATAATGAGTCAAACAAAATGGTCAGATTTTTTTTTTTAACAAATTGCAGGATTTTAAGTCCACTTTATGTTATACAAAAACACTATGGCTCATTTAATTAGCTCTGATTTCATTTTATTGAAATAAACTGTTAAAATTACACTATTCTACTACATTTGCTGTATTGAGAAGATTCTATGTTACACAGAGTGTCTTTTATTTTGAAAGGAAGTTGTGTGAACCTCTTAAAAGTTTTTACTGTGTCATATTTTGGGAAAAAAAAAGTTTTTTTTACCTTTATGTTTATGTTTTATATATGCAAAAAAGATAACAGTTCATTTATATTTCTCATAAAAATATGTGCCTTAAATGTCTTAGGGGTGAGGTGAACCTTTGTGGCTCCGGTTAGGTTTTAGTCCGTGAGAAATTGACTTGTATGGCTCTATAGCCCTAGAGCACTATCACCAGGTGATTATCACCTGAGCTAAAGTATTTATATTATTTTACATTTGTTGCATTTTTTTAATGGCATTGGCCCCTGGGTAGATGTCCCAGGAATGAGTGGACCAAAGGCCAAGTGTGCAGTATTACTATTTCTTTTTAAGGTATATTTTCTTCTCAAATTCCTACTTTTTCAATCATTTTCAAGCATGTTCTTAGGACCTTCCTATGTTTTTCCCCACTTTGTTCCATGAAGCACAGCTTGAAATAAAAGAATACAATTCTAATTTATCATGTATTGTCATATCTTGATCTATTTTTTATGAGAAAGATTTTTTATTGGTCATTTAAAGTCATGGTGTAACTTTTTATAGCAAAAGTGGTCTGAAGATTGCAGACCTGTGGCCTAGCCCTAGATGGGAAGTGGGGGCGGGGTTGCTCCACGCCAATGGTTCCGTCCACCATTTAAGGGTGGATTTCTACTTAAGTCCTGCAGATGCTCTATATCTGCAGAAAATTACACCTTTTTTTGTCTAAAAACTGTATAATCGTAAGTAAAAGACCACTGAGATTCATCTTTTAGATCAGAAGTTGGTCAGAGTGGGACTTTACTGTTTCAGGCTACATCTTACTGTCTCCTGTACATATTGAGCTTGTCCTCACTAGCTGTGGTTTTCCCAGCTAAAGTGTGAGGTTATGCTCCCAGTGCCGCGGTCCCCGCGCTCCGCCTTTCCTCACCCGATCAACCTCTCAGTGGTGGATGGTTTACTGTCAGCTGGGGCGTTCAAGCCCCATTTAACTCCAACTAACTGCCTCTCGTCATTATTGCCCCTCATTAATGCTGCAGTTGTGAGTCGCTTTGGGATCAACCTGGTGAGGCGTCAACCCCATGCGCAACACTTAAGACCGTAGTGGATTTCTGTATTTGCTCTCAGTAATTTCATTGTTCTGCAATTACCAGCATGAACATAATCCTAGCATGTTATATTGAGTTTATTTACTATAAAAACCCCTAATTAAAATGCAAACACCTGTAATCATCTTATGAGCTAATGTTTATTTTTGTGTAAATAGGGCATGAATAAATCTTTGAAGCTGCTTTTGTGTCTGTGACTCCCAGTAGAGCAAATGGGTACCTTTAGGGGACATGTGTCAACGTTAAGGCCCGGGGGCCAGATCCGGCCCTCCAGATCATTTTGTTGTTATTGATGGCCAGATGTTATCTTAAGCTCATTTCTAACTTGTATAATTTTAAGAATTTTTTTTTTTAATGGAGAGTAAACTATTATGTTAGCTGTTTTGGCTAGCCTAAGTTTTTTTTTTGTTTGTTTTTAGGCTAATTTGGCATTTAGCTAATATTTTAGCTGGCTGTATCACTGTTTTCAACTATCAATTTCAGCATCTTCAGCAGCCAAATTCAGCTCACAGCATTCACACTAGCATTATTGCAGCTATATATCTAGTTCATGATTATGTTAAAAAGTTACAGTTTTAAAAATTAAAAAAATTTGCATTCTGCTAGCTTTTTGGACTATTTTGACATTTCCTAAAAATGTTTAGGCTGTTTTGGAGTTTAGCTAATATTTCAGCTACATTCTAGCTGTTTTGGCTGATTTAGGCTTTTTTTTAGTGTGTTTTGTAGTTTCGCTAATAATTACACATTAGCTGTTTTGGCTAATTTAGGCATTTTTATTTATTTATTTTTAAGAATTTTTGAAGTTTAGCGTTTTTTAGCTACATGCTAGCTGTTTTAGTTAACCAACGGTTTTTTTAGGCTATTTTGGCATTTAGCTAATATTTAAGATGGCTATCAGCTTCACTGTCTTTAACTATCAATTTCAGCATCTTCAGCAGCCAAATTTAGCTCAAGCATTCACACTAGCATTATCGCAGGTAATGCTATTTATCTAGTTCATGATTATGTTAAAAAGTTACAGCTATAAAGTTTTAAAAATTGGCATTTTGCTAGCTTTTTGGACTATTTTGACATTTACACGCTAGCTGTTTTGGCTAATTTAGGCTTTTCTTTCTTTATTTTTATGAATTTTTGAAATTTATCTTTTTTTTAGCTACATGCAAGCCGTTTTGGCTAACCTAAGTTTTTTTTGTAGTATTTTTAGTATAATTTGGCATTTTGCTAATATTTAAGATGGCTATCAGCTTCACTGTCTTTAACTATCAATTTCAGCATCTTCAGCAGCTAAATTCAGCTCATTCACACTAGCATTATCACAGGTAATGCTATTTGTCTAGTTCATAATTATGTTAAAAAGTTATGGTTTTAAAGTTTTAAAAATGTAGTTTTAGAATGTTCAATAAATGTTTATCCTGTTGGGCCGGCGACCTAAGGTGTGTTTTGGATTTTGGCCCCCTTTGTGATTGAGTTTGACGCCCCTGCCCCTTTATAAGGTTTCAAAGTTGAAGACCTCAGTTAACGAACTCTTAAACCATACAATGCGTTTTTTTAAGTAACTCTTATTCATGTGTAAGTATATACTCAATTCTTTAAATTTAGAACGTACAAAATAAGAATGGAATCAAAGCACGGAGACCAAAAGAGTGTGAAATTCATTCCTCACCCTACATGGCATTAGATGTCAAGGTCTGCTGGTCTATGCGGAGAGCACTTCAAGATCCGCGGAAAGCCAAGGATGCAGGACGACAGCTGGGGACTTAGCCAGCACCATAGACCACTAAATGAGAAAAATGACCAGCTTTCACCAGCTCTTTTAAAAACTCATTTACATCCTGTCAGATTCCATTATGGTCATGGAGCTGCTCCAGAGCTTGCAGGACAGGACTGAGCCTGTGTGTGCACCGACCACGCCGGCCAAGCTCTTATCAACCTGACCCAGCTCACCGGTCCAGCAGACAGCTGATTCTCTCGTGACAAGATTTTTTTTCCCTCCTCCTCCTCCTCTGCACCCCCCTTTCCTTTCATCTCCACATTTATGTTCAGTCTGCCAAAGGCAGGTGACTGCTGGAGCAACCGAAACCCAAACTTTATTCTCATCGTGGAATTTATCGGCGGAGAGGATGAAATCTTTGAAACGTGAAAACTGATAGCATTGTGTTTTTCCCATGTAACACTAGGTTTACGTTACTTTACCCATACTCCTTCGTTTAGTCAATCAAGCCAGAGTGTTTTTAGAATCTGTTCTTTTTTCCACAAAGACTAGTCTCCTGTATTTCAGGTCTTGACTATCCTGTACTCAGCAGGGGGTTCTTTATTGCCATTGACTCTAGAAACTATGGACAGCTCAACCTCTCACCCCTCGTGTTCCAAATATGAAGTACCTGCTGGTTCCACGAGGTTTAAACTGACTTATAAACTGACCAATCAGATGCCGCTGGCCACGCCTCTAACGTTTGATTGACAACTTCTCCTGAACTCGCTCTCAGTGGAAGGATTTCAAACAAGCTCACTCATGACTGCCGACTATGGTTGTCACACTCTGGTCCGGAGTGTGACCGACAGGTCCAAGGCAAAGGTAAAGACATAAACTCCAGAGATTGTGGATGAACATGTTTAAGATTTGATTTTATAGCAGGTAACCAGCAGTGACTTAAGTATCAACTCGGAACACCTCCTGAACCACAATTACAATGTAAGAAATGGACCCTTCTCTGGGCCAAGTTGTTCCACTTTGACCTAACGCACATGTCAAATTCAAGGCACGGGGGCCGGATCTGGCCCTCTGGATCATTTTATTTTATGGTTATTGATGGCCCGATGATATCTTGTGCTTATTTTAGAAGTTGTATAAAATTTTAAATAAATATATTTTTATGGAGAGTAAAATAATGAAAGTTATTAAAGGTTTAAGTTGATTTATTCTGAAATAATACTCCTGCCTTTTTATTATTCATAAATATGCGAACAATTTACAGTTTAAAATTTTTAGAAATTGGCAATCTGCTAGCTTTTTGGATTATTTTGGCATTTACTAATATTTCAGCTACATAGTACCTGTTTTGGCTAAATTAGGCTTTTTAAACGTTTTTAAGCTGTTTTGTGGTTAGGCTGCTATTTAAACAATAGCTGTTTTGGTAATTTAGGCTTTTCTCAGTTTTTTGGTTATTTTGAAATTTAGCCATTTTTCAGCTACATGCTAGCTGTTTTGGCTAGCTAGCGCCAATCTTCCATCAGAGGGAATTCAGGGTTAGGTGTCTTGCCCAAGTCACATGAGCAGGGCAAGGTGGTAATTGAACATGCAATCTTCCAATCAGGAGTCGACCACCCTGCCGCAGCACCACGGGCCTGACCGTGACCTTACCTGGGCCTGATCATAACGTTACCTGGGTCTGATCTGGACCTGTTCTGGGCCTGACCTGGATCTGACCTGGAAATGATCTAGACCTAAACGTGACCTTACCTGGAACTGATCCAGACCTGAACGTGACCTTACCTGGATCTGACCTTGAACTGACTGGGTGTAACCGGTCCGGGGAAATGCAGAGGGTTTTGCCAAGAGGGTCACCAGAATAGACCTAAACCAAATGAAACACTAAAGGAACTTTCATGTCTGATCAGTTGTGTTTGGTTAACAACAACCTTCACTGCTGTGTTGACCAACATGGTGGAAATCCTTGAATCTGTTGATGTACACCAGAGTAAGTGTCACCTTTCATCTCAAGAAGGGGTCCTGTGGAGCCTGGTTGGCTTGTGGGACTCCTCAGTCAGCTGCAGCCAGGACTGTTGTTGAGGTTCTGGTTCTAGAACTCCATAGGAGGGTTTGTGGGAGTTTGCTCATCTACTCCATGTGTTTTGTAGATTTGGAGAAAGTCTTCAACCACAACACTCCTTGTGTCATGTGGACGACGCACTGTGAGTTTGAGGTCTGCTCCATGTATTACCAGAGCAGGAGCTTGGTCCTGGCTGGGGAGGGTCTGGTTGGAGAACTACACAATTACATTTAGAATTTTTGCAGACAAACCTCTCTGCTCTGGTCATACATGGACCAGACAGCCCTCAGAAAGGCTCCCAAGACCCCAAACTCATGGTGGGCCAGTCAGCTACGATGCTAGGCCAGGCATCAACGGTGGTGGGCTGGACGGCTAAGGTGATGAGCTGTGGAGCTGAGGTGGCATGTTGGGCATCTAGGTAAACCACATGGCCGAGTTGGTTATTCGGTCATTGATGATAGCCCAGATAGTCAAGGTAACTACCACTGTAGTCAGAATAGTTGTGATGGAGTGTTTGGAGTCAACAGCTAAGGTCCAGGATTCATTTCAATATCACCAGTCAAGAGCAGCATGACCACCAGATTAACCAATCCCCAGCATGATCGTGGGTGTCTGATGGTTTGTGTTTAGCTGGTAGTCCTGTGAACAGGAGATGTTAACTCTGCTTGGTTGGACCACTGAATTCAGGATGGTCAGTAGGTTTACTTCTCTCAAACCTCATAGTAGCAACTGTGACTACACTAATAGTCATTGTTAGTAAGACATACATAAAACCCAATTTGAAAATGCTACATTATCATATTCACTACACCTGTAATTCCCAAACTTTTTTGTAACACTTAAAAAAACCTGAATGACGTTGCTAAAGCAAACTTTACGGTGACCAACTCCCACATAAAACAGGTAAAAAAAAGAAATCCAGCACAGCTTTATGTTAGCCATGTTAGTGCTTTCATACCCGTAATTCCCAAACTTGTTAATAAAACATTTAAAAAACAGACTGAGACAGCAAAAACAAACGTTACAATGACTTTGTTAACTCTCAACCTTATTAGCAACAAAGCCAAAAGAAAAAGAAAATCCAACACTGCTTTATGTTAGCCGGGCTAGCATTTTCACTAAACCTGGAACTCCCAATCTTGTTAGCAACTGAAAAAAAACAGACTCTTACTTCATTTATGTTACCTCAGGTAAAAGACATGAGGATGAAAGGTTTTGTACATGAGGAGGGTCATTGGGGACTACTCTTATTCAAGTTTCTAAAGTCAGAGAAGTCTGGTCTAGACCCTTCATCTTTTAGTTTCTTGTACTGAAGGAGTAGTACCCGTTCCTCTTCGTGTGTCCTGTCTCAGAAGAGTGTTACCAAGACCCTTCATCTTTATGTCTCTTGTAAGTGAGAAGGGTCATCAGGCCTGCTCCTCTTCATCTTTCCACTCTCAGAGGACCATCCCCAAGACCATTAATGTTTATGTGTTTTGCACTTGAATATAGTTGCCCTGTTCTTCCTTATGTTTCTTGTCTCTGAGAAGTGTGGCCAAGACCCTTCATCTTTATGTCCCTTGTATCTGAGTAAGGTCACTGGCGCCTGCTCCTCTTTATGTCTGAGAAATATAGCCACGACCCTTCTCTTCTTGTCTCTTGTTCCAGAGGATGGTTGCTAGGGCCCACTATGTCTCTGGAAGTACTGCCAAGACCCTTTATCTGTATGTCTCTTGTAACAGAGAAGGGTCATTGGGGCTTGTTCCTCTTCATGTTTCTCATCTACAGGAGTGTGGCCAAGATATTTATATCTCTTGTACCTGAGGAAATTCACTGTGGTCAGTTGTTCTTCGTGTTTCCCGTCTATGAAGTATGGCAACAAGACCCTGTCTTCCATATGTATCTTGTACCTGGAGTCTGATCCCTGTCATGTTTCCTGTCTCTGTGAGTACGGCCAAGACCCTTAACCTTTACGTCTCTTGTACCTAAGGATGGTCAACAGTTCCTGCGCCTCTTCATGTTTCCACTTTTCTGAGGAATGTGCCCAAGACTCATCATCTTTATGTCTCTTTAACCTAATGAGGTTCACTATAGATACATTTATAATCTGTTTATGAGTTTGTTGCTGATTTCCATCTTGGTAGGATATGACATCATCTGCTTAATTATCACTGTGTGAAATGAAGCCTGAAAATTTTTGGAACACACCCAGTAAGGCTGCTGTAGACCTACGAAATTGAAGGGAAGCTGTCAATATAGTATACACCTGCAAAAACCCACCTGAGTACATTTGAACGCACATTCATGCTGTTAAGTGATGCTAGAATTAACAATTTTTAATTATTTTTTTTATTTTCTGGAAAAAAATCTGTCTTACTTTTTGCAGTTGGGAAAGAAGAAAAACAAGAAATAACTAGAAAATCATATCCCAGCAGTTTTTTTCCCTAAATGGTAAGAAAAAGAAACACACCCTCATCGCTCTGCACAAGAATGGGAATCTAAAGATACATTTAATTTAAAATGTTCACTTCTCTGTCCTCCCGGAATCATATTTTATTTTAATTTTCAATCTGATGGGTCCATAACTAACAACTGCCAACTGTTGGAAAATGTTGGGTTTGCTTGTAAAATTGGGGTCACCAGCGAGGTCAATTTATCCAAGATTACACTGCGACACTTTGGTTCCGTACAGACTGAGACCAATATGACCCGAGTGTTCACCATAATAATCGTAACACTGATTGAATGCCTCCTGTGACAAGTTAGCTGTGTTTGTTGTGGGGGAAAAAAAGGAAGCAGAGCCACTTGCCAAAGGTTACTACGAAACATAGTTGATTTTTTTCCAGCTGGAGCTGCTGGTCGATGATTTGGCAGCAGTACACTGTCCTTGTTCAGATCTTATCCATTTTATTTTTGAAACAACCTAACAGACACACACAGTGGGTTGTTTCTGCCGCGTCTGTTGCCTGTCTCTGAACCGTTTCTGCTTCACGGGTGGAAATTGAATTATTAAGCATCAGTTCTCAATCCAGGATGTCTCTAAGTCCCATATAAAATGAGGAAAAACATAAAATTTGGCTAAATTCACTTCACAATTCTAAAAAGATTGCCTATATGTATGCATTAATCCCTATTTTACAGTCAGGATTTCGCTACATATTGCAAGTTTTTTTTGCATAGTTCAATTTTTTTAACAGTGCACAGTGTTCTGCATGCTGATTGGCTGTAGAACACTGTCAACCGATCAGCATAAATCTTCGGTTGCGATCATAGACATATATTATCACTGGACAGAGCGACTTCTCTCCCCATCAAGTTCCAAATGGGCTCCAAGAAACCAAAATCCCATAGACTTCTATTGAGAAATAAACAGCAGTTACTCAGTCATTATACTATATCTTGATTTTTTTAAACCTCGAAAACTTGATGTGAAATTGCAATAAAAATCAATATCTTACAACTACTAGCAATGCTCCAAACAAAAGCAGCAGCGATACCTGTTTGCTGGTAGGACCTCCTGACATGTCTGTGAATCCCTTTGACAGCATCAGCGTGGAAACGGTCCGTGATAGAGGAAGCATGCGAGTGATTGAGAGAGAAAGTAAAAAACTTAATTCAATTTCCTTTTATTGCAGGGAAGCGCTCTGAGACTATAGAAAGGAGTGTGCCACATAAGAGGCCACAAAACAGAAAATCATCGTCTGTCTCAGAGAAAACTGTTGGGCAATAATGTCGGTTTAACTACCAAGTTTTACTGCAACATTTCTGTGTTGATTAAAAGATTCCAAGACACACAAAAAAGACGTATTTATAGATAAATTTGTACTGAAGCAGTCTTTAATTGATTGTGCTAGTCACGGTTTACAGAATGCGAAGACTAAATTAGCCAATCAGTGTTGGAGTATTTATGACATCACAAGTTAGGACCCTCCACCGGGGAAACATGCAAAATGAAAACGAGGTTTAACCAAGAAGTTGGTGGGAGAAATTCCTTGAAAGTTGTACTCTGTCATGTAATGGATTCAGATGTTAAAACGTGAATTCTGTTTAGCTTTTAAAGATCATACAGAAGTATCGTATTTTCATACTGTAAGTTAGTCCAGAGAATAATAAATGTATGTCCTGATCAGCTCTGTTTTGGATTTTGGCCCCTTGTATGATTAAGTTTGACACCCCTTCCTTAAATGGTCACCAAACTCCTCAGTGTCCATGTTCCTGATCCTACCATCAAGGCGTGGCTTTGTTTTCTGGTGAAAAAGTACTGATCAGGTGGTAGGAGCTTCCCCTGACTGGTTTCAACTGGTCTGGGGCTCCATGTGGGTAAATGTAACTGCTTTGGCAATCTGCCGGTCCAGGTCTTACTCCTCTGCTGGCTCCGCCCTTCCCAGCAGGACACCAGATGGATCTCGTCACTGATTAGCAGTGTGTGCTTCCACTATGATTGTGTACCAGGAGCCAACATGATAAAAAGCTTGAGAAGATGTTTTCTGTAAAACTCTAAACTGTGTGGAGAAGGATACTAACTGGAATACTGAAGAGGTAGAGGGTAAGCCCTGGCTTTCTTCCTCTGTCTGCTGATGAATTCTGGATGGCCTGTTGTTTGCTCTACGGCATTCAGTGACATGTACCTACTAAAGCTAATTTTAGTTACCTAAGTCGACTAAACTATATAATCACTTCATTCTGAAATGGACAGTATTTATCTCAAAACATATAAAAGCCCACCAGGTCCCCTTTCTTATCTCGACAGCTGTTCAATCTATCCCAATAAATACATCAACCAATCAGTTTGCAGAAGTCTGATTAAACATGTGCAGCTCTTTTACTTTAGCAACTGTACCTGTTTTCTGTAAACAAAACAATCCACAAATGTCATGTTGTCAAAAAAAAACAAAAAAAAACAACAATTTTCTTGTTCTTGAGTCGCTACAAGTTCATTGATCGTCTGTTTTGACAGTGAAAAAGTATTCCTTGTCAGATTCCTTTCTAAATAGTATGTAAGAAACTTTTTTTGACAGCACTGGCGGTTGATCTTTCTGCTGCCTTTTAGAAGGAACTCCAAACAAAGGAAACGGCAAAAACAATCATCGTTTTTAAACATGTTCTATGAAATCCCAGCACTTCGGAAGTCACTCGTTTGAACATAAAATTATGATCATATTTGTGTAAGCGTGAGGATGGTGCCTTTAACTTATCTTGTTGTTAGGGTTTTTTTTCGTTTATGTTAAGTGGTCTGATTTTTAATCAATCATTCAATCATCTTGAGAATTTTTTAACCTTTTAACTCCAAACCAAACTGATCCGTGACTAGATCGCCACTTTTCACCGTTTAGATAAACAAGATGAATCAGCTGTTTATTATTAGGACGCTCCTCCTCTAAGTCTGTTCATTGATGGAACTCTTCTCTTCTTGCTGCTAGTTCTGGGTGGGTGGTCTTCTAAGGACCTCTTAACCTACAACATCTGGAGGAGGATGCCAGGACTTATCTTATCCTGCAAAAACCATTGTACTTTCCATTGCAGGGTTTACATTTTTTTACGGTTATCAAAACTTCCTTCACTAACGACCATGGTAGAAAGGTAGAGCGGTCGACCTCTTGTTTGAAGATGTCAGGTTTGGTTCCCACCCTGCTTAGATGTTAGTTGAAGTGTCCTTGGACAAGACACCCACATATTCCTGCTGGTTATAGGTTGGTGCCAGTGTTCGGCATTGGAGTGTGAACATATATAATGAACTCCTGTCGCTCTGCAGAAACTATGTCCTAGAAAAAAAAACAGAATGGCAAAAATCATCACTAAAAGATAATTTTTACACTTTTACAATAGATCAAAAGATGATCAGAGCAGGTTTATTAAGGGTTAAACTCCAGTTTTATTTACTCAATGAACACTAATTAGTGTCTTTCACAATTTTTTCTCATATTTTAAAATTCTTTTCTGTCTTTTTCACTTCTTCTCATGGTAACGCAGCTTGCCTCAGTAGCAGGAAGCTCATCAAAACCTTCTACAAGTGCGCTCAGTGGTCGGACTACTGGGTCTCGCAGTCTGTGGTTGTTCCCCAAACCTCGGGCGAGTCTCCTTGTGACTCCGAGCGTGTCGTGTGATCCCGTTTGTGAGCCTCGGAGCAGGCGACAAACACCTCAGCACGCCCCCGGAGCTCCATTTATCCCCCTCCGGCCTCCGGAGAGCTGCCTTTCCTCACGCAGTCGCCCATCAAGGGGCTGACATCCTTGAGGAGGCGACACAAACAGCGTCTAATGAATTTTTAACGACGAGCTTTGGGGGCGGGGGAGGGGGTGGCCGGGAGGAAAAACGGCGAGAGAGAGAGCGAGAGAGACCCCTGCTGAACGCATTACAGTGATTTGTGGGCTCACCTTTGAGAGAGGGGTAAAAGGACCTCCTGCGTTCGATCATCGGGGTGTTAAGTGTGCTCCGTGGGGGAGCTCCTCGGTCCTGCATTGTGGGCTAAATGATGTTTGAAATGTTTTAATCAAATTCTGTCTGTTCATTAGACTAACAATAGGCCTCATGGGGGTTATCACTCGCTGGATGAGCCTCTCACTGCCCCCAGGGGTACTCTCCTGATATAGTAAGTTCCCTAACCTCCTGGTGGAGGTATTGTGTTTCTTCTTTCTTTACGTGACGCTCCTCTATACATTTAAATGGGTCTTTATCGGCTGTGGCGGGTTGGGAGAAAAGCGGCTTCCTGTTTCAGACTGTCATCTATGTGACAGTACACGAGGAGTTGGCGTTGCCTGGACTGCATGGGGTTAAGTGGTGAAGCACACACATGCAGCAGTGTTTCACATCATCTCTGCTTCCTTAGAGGGTTCGTCAGGAAAATGTACCAAATCTTCCAAGGATTTAACCAACCTCGAGGTTGAATTGACGAAGCAGCCAGGAGAACTTCACTACCTGCATTTGAAACATCTAAGATATGGACTTTTATTTTTTGACTCCCTCCTGGTCAAAAAAAATCACTTTAGATCAATAATATACATTTACATTTGAAAAAGTCCTTTTTTTGGTTCTTATCCCAGAGGGTATATAAGAGTCTGTTGTATGCGTGACACGTCACTCAAGTGTCGGGCTTTAGATTGAAACCGACAGCTTTTCATATAAAATAAACCAAGAACCAATCCCGTAAACAAGATTATCAATGGTCTGTTATCTCACTATGTAGTCACGTCTGTGGCTCATGTTCATGGATGGAAAAATACAAAAATATACTTTTTGCTTTTCACCTCATTTTCCTCCAAAATACCAAACTTCCGCATTATAAGATTATAAAGTGTACTGTCAATGAATAGTCTTAATAAATAATAATAAACTAGTGTCATAAGGTAATCAATACAGACTACAGTTATGTCCAAATTCCTTCACTACTCACTATGTAGTGCATCATAGTGCGTTCGCCATTTTGTAGGACCGTCCGAATCTACGGCTACGTCTGAATTCCCACCGTAATCCCTAACTACTAAAAAACTTTATAGTGCCCAAGATTTTTAAAAGCAATTTGGACATAATGCTCACCACTTTTCTTTAATTTTTATAAACGTCACTGATTTCACAAAGTGAAAATTTAATCAAAACAAACATTTTTTGTGACTCCACTGTGTTCTGATGGTGTAAATGTATAAAAAAAGTTTCATCTAAACATGTTTTTTATTCGTAAAAATCCCTTAACTGCAATGCATTGTTGTCTATATTCACTAATGTAGGGATCATTGATGCACAATGGTTTTTTGCAAAGACTTATGGGAATTTTGGAATTTGGGAACGCACCATATAGTGAGTAACGAAAGAATTTTGGCATCGCATGCAATTCCAAAAGTAACCTAGAATTTTCCCAGAAGTCTTTGCAAAACACCATTGTGCATTGATGCTTACTATATTAGCGAATATAGACCACAATGTATTGTGTTTAAACAACTTTTGTGAGAAAAATGTGTTTAAACATAATGTTTTAACAAACTATCCACATTCTCATCATGAGAATACAGTGGATGCATAAATGAATGTTGCGAAATGTTCATATTGTTTAGATTGGTCCTGCACAATTAAGTTTTTTAATAGTAAGGGATTAGGGTGGGAATTTGGCCTATGAGGTGAATTAATAGAGACAAAAAAAATAGAGATAAGTTCTTCAAACTTTATCAACTGTGTTACAGTAGCTCTAGAAAAGGGGTGGGCAAACTTTTGACTCGTGTGCTACAAAGGGTAAAATGTGACAGATGGGCTGGACTATGAGAGGATGTGTAGCATGTTGTGGAATCTGGTCTAAAACATGCTCTCATTTTAATTATATATATATTCTTTTTTTTCTTAAATGGAACAATTTGGAGTTTTTATTTCAAAACTTTGGCTTTTGTTCTAATTTTTTGCCTATAGCTCCAATGGATCGATGTCCCTCAGTGAAAAAAACCACAAATTTACAAAAATGCTGCGATAATGTGGTATTTGAATAATCAATAAAATAACTTCTGACTCAGAAAATACAAACGAACCTCAGAAAAACAACAAATCTTCACACGCCACAGAAGTGAAAATAAAGGTCAACTTTTTACTGCACCACCTATAAGGAGATGACAAAATTACAGGGAAAACAAAACATTAATAAGGATTGTTTCTGTAATTTATTCCAGTTTGGCCTGTCATGATATCACGAGGCTTTGAGGAACCGGAAAGGACAGAACACGTCGAGGACTGAAGGTAAGAGTTTATTGCTTGGAGGTGGAAGTTGAACAGACGCGGCTGGATGATCCGAAGGAGGCGTTCAGGCAGGAGTGGTGCAGATGAAGCAAGTAATCCGGAGATGATCAACAGAGTCTGCGGCTGTGAGGCAGTGGACAAAGCGGGTGATCAGGAGGTGTCGGTACTCGTGGTGGCTGGTTCTAGGGATTGCGTGAGCAGAGGGCTGAGTTTGAGAGAAAACAGGAAAGCACGATAATTTCTGACAGACTGCCAGGTACTTTACCCAAAGGTAGGCAACGATCTGGCGATGAATAACACCCAGGGCCGCTCCCAGGCTGCATGCACGGGTTTGCGGGCG
>NC_050534.1:7269581-7286602 GCF_002922805.2 Oryzias melastigma
TCTACGGCTACGTCTGAATTCCCACCGTAATCCCTAACTACTAAAAAACTTTATAGTGCCCAAGATTTTTTAAACCAATTTGGACATAATGCTCACCACTGTTCTTTGATTTTTCTAAACGTCTCCGATTTCACAAAGTGAAAAGTTAATCCATTTTTTGTGACTCCACTGTGTTCTGATGGTGTAAATGTATAAAAAAAGTTTCATCTAAACATGTTTTTTATTCGTAAAAATCCCTTAACTGCAATGCATTGTGGTCTATATTCACTAATGTAGGGACCATTGATGCACAATGGTTTTTTGCAAAGACTTATGGGAAATTTCTAGGGCACTCAATTTTGGAATTGTAGATTTGGACAGCACTAAAAAATTGGGAACGCACCATATAGTGAGTAATGAAAGAATTTGGGCATCGCATGCAATTCCAAAAGTGCCCTAGAATTTTCCCAGAAGTCTTTGCAAAACTTATTGCGACTATGCTAACTCCCAACCTTGTATAAACACGTAGAAAAAACCCTAGTCCAACACCGCTAGTCATGTTAGCATGTTTATAATAATACCAACCGATGGACACTGCTAAAGCAAATGTTGCTGTGACTATGCTAACTCCCAAACTTGTTAGTAGCACATAAAAAATAAATATAAAAACACAGTCCAGTACCGCTACACATTAGCCATGTTAGCTTACTTATAATGACACCCGATTTTGTTTGGATCACGTAAAAAAACATTTTTTACTGGTAGAAAAAACACTATTGTGACAATGCTAACTCCCAATCTAGTATAAATACAAAAAAAAACAGGTTCAACATTGCGGTGCGTTAGCCAGGTTAGCATATTTATAGTAATACCCTGGTATGTTTGAACGCATAAAACGATTTTAGACGGACACGGCTAAACCAAATTTTACTGTGACTAAGCTAACGCCTAATGTTTTTTTAGGCACACAAATAAAACAGATTTTGACAGAGCTGCACGTTAGCTATGTTAGCATATTCTAAATAACAACCAACCTTGTTTGGATCACATAAAGAAAACTGACTCATATCTTGAAAAAAAAGTTAATTTTTTGACACAGCTACATGCTAGCTGTGTTAGCATATTCAAAAAAACATCCAGCCAAACTTCTAAACAGAGCACAGTGTACTTCTCAAAATTGCTTCAGAATAATACATTTATAACATACTTCGGATTAGTCTGCTTTGTCCTCCTGATCTACAGTTTCACTGTTACAATTTTCACAAACCACTTTGTCACAGGAAACAGCCTCCAAGCCTCCTTTGTTAACCAGAAGTAAAACAGTTCATTCTGTGAGCATTTCCCTTCTACCTAAACAATTCTGAACAAACATTTTCAACATATTAATAATGATTACCATTGTGCAACCGTGGATTTCAACATTGGCTTGATGGGTTTGATGTTTGAGCACTGGAAACCAGACCACTGCAGAGTGGAGGTTCTTTTCACAGTGAGTGCCAAACTGGCCGTCTTTTCTTTTTTTTGAGACACATCTGTGGCTGAATAGAGCACTTCCAGCCTTCATCTTTGAATGTCACACCAGATGGACACTTGAGTGCTTCGAAAGCCCTTATAGTTGCACCAATTTTCCCTTTGATCCACAAAAGTGCCATTCCGGCTGTGACCTTAGGGTGAAAACTCACTCTTACCTAAACTTTGCGCGTATGGATGCTCCTTTAAAATTGCCCAGCAGCAATCTTTTCTAATTTAGATGGAAACTACAGAGTTGGTTCTTTTCTGTGACCGTTTTGTGCAGAAGTGTTTTTAAAAAACTAATACAGGAAACACAAAGCCAGAAGAGATGATGGAAGGATTAATAGAGTATTTAACAAAGAAGTGAAAGCAGATGATGACTCTTACCTAAACGTATTTTGATGTGTTAGAAGAAATAAAACTCTGATAAATACATTTGTATAAAATATGAGTTTACCCAGATATGAGAAAAAACGTACTCAATAGATACCTTATTTTTTTTCTTTATTTTGAAAAATGGAAAGCCTTTTTCAGTTTTACCCAAAGAAAACTGAGAAGAAATTTAGAAACTGCTGTAATATTCTCATTTTATTGGGGTTGGTTTTGTCAGAAAAATATAGGAATGTGAGAATTTGGTAATTACTACATATGTGTATGTGTATGTACTAATTACTACACATATATATATGTACATCTATATGTAGTAACTACTACACATATATATATGTGTGTGTGTATGTAGTAATTAGTACTATATATATATATGTACATATATGTGTAGTAATTACTACACACACACACATATATATATATATATATGTATACACATGTATATACGTATATGTAGGAAGTAATTACTACATATATATATATATAGTAATTACATTTTATATGCCATAAAAAACAATATAGCAAAAATGTGTTTCTGGGTTTAATCAAAGGTTTGAAAAAGAACATTTTAATTCTCCCCCAAATTTGAAATTTTTGTCAATTATTTAATGTAGTGGTTTCTATAAGGTTAAATCTGGAGTTTAACAATGTATAACCACTTTTATTAGTCTATTTAAATGTATCAAAATGTTTATTTTTTACACTTTATTCCAACTTTGTTGAAAAAACTCAATGAATAAATAAAAAATACATTTAAATTAAAAACATATAAATTTAGATATTTTAAGATATTTACCAAAATTGTGACAACGAACCCAAAACCAAACTCCTCTCAGAATTCATCAGAACCTGGAGACCCTGTTAACTCGCTCTGTCAAAGCCCACCGCCTCAGCCTTTAATCTTAAGTATGAAACGCTCTGACGTTCCCAGACCTGTAAATCTACTTTATCGTGTTATTTGAGCCTGTCAGGCCTATCGATCAGTGGATTAAGACAAAGATGATGTTTTAAAGCTTTGACTGAGAGTTTCATAGCTGTCTTGAAATCCAATACCAATAGGGGTTCAAAGATCCGGGCCAGGATTTAGTGCTGCGGGCAGGATTGATGGCGTGACGCAGTGGCATAATAGCGTCGGTGCATGAACCCCATCCGTCAACATGACTCCAGATAACACTCGGCTTTTTATTTGCTTATTATAGTCAGTCAGCTGTCTGCTTATTTAAAACACCCCAGTGTGAAGCACAAACCCTAAATAATGTGGAGAGCTCTTCTAGACAATTGATTTGCTGCGAAATCTCCTTCTTTGGTCTTATTACTTAACAATGAAGCATTTATTCTAATGTCCTAGTAGTGTTATAGATTTAAGTTTTGGGTTTTTATTTAAAATAGACATTTTGACCAAGACATTTGTCTTTGTCCTTGACCCTATGTCTGAGCTGGAATGCTTTTCGGGTTCCAGCCTCTGCAGAAACGCTGTCGCTGTACTAAACTCTAAGCAACTTTTTTATTATTATTATTTTTGAGGGGCTTTGATAAAGTTGTATAAAAAATCTTCAAATGGTGTTTCGATGCATTTAATTTGTGAGGCCGCATAAGAAACTGCAGACGTCAGCAAACCTAATTCACCACTTTTGTCCTCCACAAAAGATACATTTGTTTTTGCACATGTGGCAGTATGCTAATCAGACAAGTGCTGCTGCTCCACCCCACTTCCTGTCTGCCAAGGGAAGCTAAAAAGTTTTTAGCAGCCATACCTGTTTCTATTGAGCCAAGGACTAGAGTTTTCCCCCCAAATACAACAATATCTCCTAAAGTTGAGGTTGAAGACAGATTCCACTAAAGTAAAGGTTTACTGAGGTCTTCTTCACCAAACCTGTAAAGACACCGAGTGACAAACACACTCGCTGGTGTCAGTCACACCATGCCAAGTGAAGAAGGAAAGTGAGTCAGAGCGAGGCGGTTGCTGTCTGCAGCTAATATTCTTTTTATGGTTGTAATACTGTTCATTTAAATGCTTACGGTCTTTTAGGTAAATGTTAGTTCTAATTGCAAAATTTATTTAAATAATTTTTTTTTTACCACCGTAAATCAAAGATGAAATATTTCAAAATTAAAGTCGAATCTGTTGCATATAAACATTAAAATACTGTTTTAACAAAAATCTGATTTCGCTCTGATTTGGGTCAATGTCAACACACGCTTGTTTGGTGTCCTGACCAGTTCAGTGTCCTAAAACTCAATTTATTACACAATTATTGCAAAAAACAAGCCAACAATGAAAGAAAAGACTTCATCGAAGTACTTGAAGACGAGAACCATCAGCACAAAACGTGTAGGCAATGCCGTAATGTTAATCGTGGCCGCACGTATGTACGTGCGAACAACATCAGCCTTTATTTGATCTGAAAACAATTGGAAATGCTAATTTACATAATTGTATGGTTTCACAGGACTGCTTGGAGTGCTGGAGCAATCTTGAAGCCGCTTTTATGCTCAGAAAAACATTTCTCTTGAGTCCGGCCGTCCGGTCCTGTTCGCGTTTTAAAGCGTCTTAAAGACTGGACACATTTGGTCCGGGAACCAGAGTTTGTTTCCTATACTAGTACTAACCATCTTCAGCACTTTCCTCACTACTGCTTCAGTCTTCTCCATGCACAGCTGATCATCATCTTCCTCATTAGAACCACCAGCATTTATACTCACTCCAGCCTCAATTTCTGTGCGAAGTCTTGATTGTGTCTATCCATCAGTCTGAGCAGTCTTACCTATTTTTATGCCGTGTTTTTGACCATTACCTGCCTCTTTGACGCCATGTATGTCTTGCTCTTTGTAAATGGATCCTAACGTCTTAGCCTCTTCGCCACACCCTTGATGACGTGGAACAAATTTTCAGCCTGAACACGCTCAACCAAACTTCAGTTCTGGATGAGGAACCGCTCTCGAACCGTCTTTCAAGGTGGTTCGTTTCCAATTGGACTGAACTTCGGTTCGCTTTGAGATTCCTCCGCTGGAATACGATCCCCTCCGAGAGCAAAATAACTGAACCAAACACCATAGTAGCCAGTAGTCACGTGACCTAAACAGTGAAGAAATAACGCAATGGATGAGCAGCGGACAAATGTAAAGCAACAATTGTCTTGTTATCAGACAGGAAAAAAATGGTACAACTTCTTACGTTTTAGAATGTTTGTTCTTACACCGCTAAAATATGGTTCTCAAATGCTTTCCTGTGTCTCGTTAGACGATCTCATTATGATCCACAATTCTTTCCCTTACAATCTACATGTCACAAACACTAGGGTACCTCATAGCCGTAGCGTCTTTAGTAACAGTCTTGCAGCATGTCTCCGCTGTACCAAAGTAGTAAAAGTGTTGAACCAGGAACTTCATAAAGACGCTCAAAATCCATCAGCAAAATAAAAAGTTTTAATAAGTGAGCTATCGTGGCAAACCACACCACAGTAGAATCTTCATCTTTCTCTTTTTGTTTAGACACGCCCCCATAACTGCTAGCCAATGACTGAAGAGATCTTTAGTCATGTGATTTTCTTTACAAGGTTTGGTCCAAAACAGAAATCTGTGGTAGACGCCAGTCGGAATATAGACCAATATTCAGGACTCTAATCGGAACAAACAGGTGGACTTGATCCAAACCAAAAGACTTCCCGAGTCTGAATACACCCTTAGACTTGATTAGGAATCTGGAAAACTTCACTTACAATGTTCAATACCAGCTATTTATCCGAGTCACACTGGTTGGATTTTTGGCTAAAGATCTTCTGGATCCATTTAGGTCAGTGAATCAAATTACCTAATACTGATAATACATCTGATTGTTAACCACAAACTATGATATAAATCAAGTCATAGTTAAAATGAATCACTACACCCCTACCTGGATCCATAAAAGACTAATACATGTATGATTACTTTTTATTTAAGGTGTTATAACAGAATAGAAAAGATTGGAAAAACTGTAACTTTAGCCTTTATTTGTAAAGCCTCATTAAAGGCTGAAGGTCAGAAGATGCTGATGCTCACGTTGGTCAACTTGTTGCAAATTTGCATGATAGTCCTCCTCTTTCCAATGTGATCCACAAAAACAAATGATTTGCAAACCAAAGAACAACAAAAAGCATTTTATTGTGAAATTTTGAAAATTGCAAGTCCACTGACAGTAAACAAAAATGATTTTAGTTTTTAAATACTCGTCTAGTTCATGCATAGCAAAGATGAATCGGCAACATGCTGCCTGTGTGTTGTGACGGCGGCCCTTTATCCGGTACTTTCCAGCAGTCATCATCAACTTATTCAAACTGTCCCCAATGACTAAGTGAGAAATGAGGGACTGCACTTACTAGAGGCACACTGCACCTTGATAATGGAGTGTGGCGGAGGCGATTAACACACTAACAGCTTCACACGAGAATTCTCTTTGGGAAGATGCTGCAGGATGAAAAGGAGGACACGACCTTCCAACAATACAATTCACGGCACACGCGCTGCCGGTGCCAGGCACTCTGACATTTCTTGAAGGACTCTGTGCCCTCACACTTGAGCTGAAAGTACATTTGAAAAGTTTATATATAAATATATATATATATATACCATTCCCAACGTAAAATGAATCAAAACAGCTGTTTTCTATTGTTTCATGATACATTTAAAGGAGGTTTGTTTTTGTTCATCAAAGCACATTTTCAGGCCTCTTATCCTTTTTAAAAGCCAAATTTTACTAAAAAATTAGACAAATTGTGTGTTTGATAATATTTGGTTTTGGAGTTGTTTCTTTTTTTGAGTAAATTTATTTTTTATATAAAAAAACACCCTAACAGCTGTATTTTTTTATGGTTGGTATTAATACATTTATTCAGTTTTCTGTCTTTGCCAGTTACCGCATTAATCAAAGTTAAAAAGTAAAGCCCTTAATCCCAACTGCTTGATTTCCATTTTCAAAAGTTTTCACGTGTAGTGGCACAATTTTAAGATAATTTTCAGGCTCTATGTAAAAAAATGCAAGGCCATTGAACCTGTGTTAAAAGCTGAACCAGGTTGACCAATCAGGGAGTCAGATTTGGTAGCATTAGATAGCAAACGGATGTGCCAACCGTTTGAAAATTGATTATGGAGGACAAATTAATCATTGTGGTTTGAGGCCACCTGGAATTATATGACAACAGTAGAAAACAAACATGCTCCTCCCTGGTTGTCCAGTGTGAACACAACAGGCTAAACGCGGCTTCATGAATGTGTGTTTGGCGTGTTCCTGAATGAACCCCACATGCTCAGGGAGTGTACCTTTACAGTGTATTAAATGAATAAAAAGTATCAAATAAATGTATACAAACATAATCAATATAGATAAAGTTTAGCCTCAAATACAAAAGAGGTTTATACAAATATAAACCTTGTGTGTCAGAATTTTCAAAGTGGGCTTTTCTCAGTTTATCTAACTTTTTTGTTTTAAAGTGCCCAAACATGCCAGTCACACAAGCATTTTGCTAACAGTATTCTAAAATAGCTGCAGTTTCATAATAGACTGAGTGAAACAGCTGGAAAAAACTTTTAAATTGGCGAGGTATCTGCCGTACTTTGGAACCCCACGGTTTCTAAGTATAGAGAAGACCAGAACCTAAAGTCTGTTAAATCTCCATGACATTACCTCTGGAGAAGCTGCTGGTTAGCTGTTAAAGTGCCATGCTAACTATCGGTCTCGCACTGTCATCATCTCCCTGTGGTGCCTTTGAGATGGAATAAAGCCATACAAACAGTGGGGAGCATGTGAGAATGTGCCCATTGAAGTTACTTTCAATAGTAATTGTGTTTGAGATAAAATTAACCATGAAAAGCACTTTAATGTAGGTCCATTATCTTATATGATTATATTATGCAGTCTCATTTTCTCTTTTTTATAATAGCTCTGAATCCATTTTTTATGAGGTGTTTGTCCATTTTGGCTTTTTATTTTTTACAATTTTTAAAATTTGGTTAAAAAATACATGTTATGGGCTACAAAGAAATACTACATCAGCTCGGGTCCGAAGAAATATTAAAATACGATAATGTCAAATTTTACTTCACTGAATTGTAGGAAATTAGATAAATTATAGAAGTAAAAACATTAAAGTTTAACATCTGTAACTTCGAGATATATCTTTTATAGCTACAACATGTAGCTTTACGTCTGGTGGCTAACAGTAGCTAACTGTTAGCAGTAGGAAACTGTAATCTAGTCAAACCAGGTCAAACTGACCTGTTTCTGGTCTAGTGTCTATGTGTTCACTGAAACTAATTTCTGGTTAGTCAAAGCGCCTAGCCTTAGTGTTATTTAAAAGCTACATGTAGCTAACACTTTTCAATGCTAATATAGCTACCAGACATGCGCTATGTCTGAATTCCTTCACTACACACTACTTAGTGCACTATATTCTTTATTTTGTAGAACTGTCTTTATCTGCAATTCCATAATCGAATGCTCTGGAAATTTCCCATCGATTCTCACCACATTGGCAGAAACCACAATAAACATTTTTTACAAAAAAAAGAAGTTTAAATGTCATGAACCATCAATGTTTTCATCATTAGAACACAATGGAATGCTCATATTGGTTAGATTTTCCCTTTGTGAAATAGTTTTTAATTATATATTTTCCAATTAGTCCAGTCTTCTGAATAACAGAAGCTCAGAGCATCTTGTGTTTGACAGATTTTATAGTTGGGATTGAGCTTTAGGTTATAAACTTCTTGATCAAAGTGCATAAGTGTATAAGCCATACCTACAAATACCTTTACCATTTAAAGCAAAACTTTATTTTAATTGTTTTTTTTTCTTTTCTGGAAGAAAGAGGAGTGAATGAAAATAGGAGTTATGAAATATGGGTATAGAATACAGAACAGAAGATAAAAAGGAGAGAAAAGAAAGAAATAGACTATAAAAGTTGCTCAAGGATTTACATTGTCAATGTCATAAATAAATGTTCATACAAAGATCTGATTTGTATGCACAACCACACTCATCTATACAACCACATGAGTACACAGCCACACACATTTACACAAATAACTATTGTCTCCATAAAGCTGCAAACATTCATAAACATATTTATGCAGATACGTAAAACTCATGCACACATGCTCTATGTGCAAACACAAAGAGGCAGAGACATTTCATGTCACAAACAAACCTGTATGTCTACATGAATATGTGTTTGTGTTGAAGTAGCAGGAAGGTGTGCGTTTAAAAAAAAATGTTCCATGACATTACTGAATGTGAAAGACAAGGCAGAAGTCTTGGACTGTTGGCGAGGGAATAGTGTTTGAGAATGGTCTAACACTCAAGACTGGTTCTACTGGTGTTGGATGCAAGGACACTGGATCTAATGGTCCGTATTCACCTGGTTTAGTGTAGTGAAATATAAATCTTTGTGTCATCTGCGTAATCAAGGTAGCACATGTAACAGGATCTACAGTATCGTGGGTGTGGTGAGTGTATTGAGAAGTATTTTTAAGGGCTTATGTGAGTTGCTCTTGAAATGCAAGTGATGCTGTTGTACTCTGCCCTTACACCACACTCAAGTGGTTGGTGAAAGATTTGTCAATGTTGCCCCTAAGGCTAGAAACGGGCTGTTGGCAAAAAATGGTCAAATCTTTATGGGGCACGCGAGGACCACGCACTTATCACCAGAACAACATGGGTTAAAAAAAGAAAAAAAAATGTATGGCACGCCTAAGTCTCACCTGAACCTTACCCCGCATGTTGTATCAGTGTTTGCTATGACATGTGTCTCACATGCCTGTTGAACAGGTTTCTCCTTTCTAGCGTTTGGACAAAGCCATTAACTGTACAGATGGAACATAAGAGGTCCTAAGATTGACCCCTGGAGAATCCCACAAGTCAAAACTATTATATAACAAAGTTACGGATTTCAACAAAGTACTTTCTGACTTTCAGGTAGGACTTGAACTATTCAAGGACAATGCTAAAGATCCTGACTCAGTTCTCAAATCCAAATAATAATATCACTGTCAGGAAGTTGTGGTGGAGGACCAAGCACAGGAGACTGGGCTTTGGTGACATAAACTGAACATTTAATTAATTAACCAAAACATGACCAAAAATATGGAGAAACACGTAGGGTAGGGTTGGGTAAGTAATGGTTAGGTAAGAAAGGGTAGGGTAGGGTCAGGTAAGAAAAGGTAGGGTAGGGTATGTTAGGGTCAGGTAAGAAAGGGTAGGGTAGGGTATGTTAGGGCCAGGTAAGAAAGGGTAGGGTAGGGTATGTTAGGGCCAGGTAAGAAAGGGTAGGGTCAGGTAGGGTAGGGTAGGGATTGTTAGGGTCAGGTAAGAAAGTTTAGGGTTTGTTAGGGTCAGTTAGGGTTAGGTAAGAAAGGGTAGGGTAGGGTCAGGTAGGGTAGGGTAGGGTCCAGTACATTAGGGTCAGTTAAGAAATGGTAGGATAAGTTAGGGTAGGGTCCGGTAGGGTAGGGTAGGGTAGGGCTAGGTAAGATAAGGTAAGGTATGGTTGGGTAAGATAAGGTAAGGTAGGGTAGGGTATGGTTGGGTAAGGTAAGGTAGGGCAGGGTGGCAGAGCAGATGACATGGCCACGAATCCTTAGAATCCCATCCCATCATTAACTGTATCAATATCAGGACACATTTCCGACATTAGACGTAAATTTCCCCTGCATATGTATTCAGACAAGCAGTCTCAGTGGGGCTGGGGCCTAAAACCTAATCATAAATCCTCCAAACAATCAGCAGTTTTTAGTACAACTTTGTCAAGGATTTTACAAGAAATGTTGGAATAGGCTTTTGCATCAAGATTGCTCTTTATTTAAAAAGAGGCTCGATGACGGCCCTTTTCATGACCTTTAGACTTTTCTTTCAAGAACTTAGTATGTGGATCAGATGGTAGTGATAGCACACTCTTGGTGCTAATGAGATAGCACTAAAAACCCCATATACAGTATGTCATTTGCAAGATGAATGCGTCTCACTTCTGGACATTTAAAGGACTTTGCTTTAAGACTTTTTCTTGCTGTTATCAAACCCCTCATGCTATCTACATCTCTTTCATGGTCTGCTCCCGTCGTCCATGAATAATTGATAGTCCAATGTGATCTTGGGCCTTAAGAGTTTGAGTGCTCTGTATCTGTCTCATAATGATTAGTGAAAGGGTCACACAGCTCAAACCCGGCAGTCACCACCATCCGCCTCTAATCCCCCCAAATCCTCAAAACAATGGGTTTCTCTGTGCTAGAAACCATGGCAGATTTTTATCGTCCCGCTTAGAGGGATCAGTGTGCCTTTGCGCTGTCAACACTGTGATGGGACTGATAGCTGCTTGCCCTTATGGAAGTGAAATTCAACTTGGTACATGACACATAACATCGAAGGTGTTAGTTATAAAATGCAGATGAAATTAAAAAAAAATCTCTGCTATGGGGACAGCTAAAGGTTCACGGTAACAATAAAGCCATCTAACTCCTTCAAAGACAGCTACAGTGGGTCCTGTTTCCTATGGATTACGTGTTTTTGCTTTGGACAAAGAGAAGGAGAAAAAACTCAGGATAGGAATGGGTAATTTTTTAAAACTATACCCTGAGTGAGTTCTATGTTTTTAATATTTATCTATGAAGCAAAAAACAAAGTGGAAATAGTCCCAACTTTAAAGAATGACTGATTATCTTTTGATCTATACTAAAAACACAGAAAAAACAAAGTATCATTCTCTAGAACACAGTTTCTTCAGAATGACAGTAGTTCATTAGAAATTTGCCTCTAAGTTGTGGAGGTGGACCATTGGAGTGACCCCGCCCCCCTTACCCTCTCTGTTGCTGAGGGCTCTCTATCTACAATCTCTCCCTCAAGCTTACAGCCCCTCACACCCTCAACCTAACCTTACCGGTGCAACAAAAAGGATGATTAATATTGGAGCTATTCAGCGGTAGAGCTTGAGTCAGATGCTGTACATCAGGGATGTCAAACGCAATCGCACAGGGGGCAAAATCCAAAATATACCGTAGGTCGCAGGCCGATCAGGATAAACATTTATTGAAATTTTTTTTTACTTTATTGAACACTAACTTTTTAACCTAATCATGAACTACATGTATAACATTACCTGTGATAATGCTAGATGCTAGTATGAATGCTGTAAGCTGAATTTGGTCGCTTAAGATGCTGAAATTGAAAGCTGAAATAACTGAAGTTATTAGATGAAAATGCTGAAGGTGATAGCCAGCTAAAATATTAGCTAAATGCCAAAGTAACCTAAAAGCTAGAAAAAAAATTGGGTCAATCAACACAGCTAGCATGTAGCTCTAAAAATAGCAAAATTTTAAATAGCCTTAAAAACTGAACAGAACTGAAATATTAGCTAAACTCCAAACTGAAAAAAAGCCTAAATTAGCCAAAAAAGCTCAATTATTAGCTAAACTTTAAAATAGCCCCCCAAAAATCTTAGCAAATGCCAAAATAATCAGAAAAAACCCACCAGAATGCAAATTTTTAAAACTTTAAAACATTTTTTTTCTTTAATTATGAATAATAAAAAGGTAATAATATTTCAGAATAAATCAATTTAAAACATTGAATAATTTTCAATATTTTACTCTCCATAAAATATATTTTGTCATTTTTTTTAACAAATAATCGAAAGATAACATCGGGCCATTAAACACAATAAAATCAAATGATCTGGAGGTCCGGATAGAATAACCCGAGGGTCGGATCCGGCCCCCGGGGCTTGACTTTGACTTTTACATGAATCTGTTCGTCTACAAGTGGATGCATCACAATGGAGCCGAACTTGTTGCCACAAAACAATTTTTTTTCAACATTTTTTCGTCTGCTCCTAATTCCCAACAATTTGACTAAAGAAATACTCAGAAATACAATTGTAAGCTAAATGTTCTATATACAGTATATAAAAATCCACAAGGACATGTTAGAAACACCGAAGGCGTCATTTTAATCAGAGTGGGTCTTTAAAGCTTTGATCGCAGCAGGACATTTGGCTAAACCCAACTGTTTGTTTTTACTAGGATGATAATTTGAAGATAGTTTCATTGGTTTTATTCCAGACTTGAAGAGATCGGCTCAGATGTTTAATCTCTGATAGAGGGAGGCTGAATAATTGGTACCCCATTAAAGTGAAATCAACAGGATTGGGTTTCAAAGTGCTTATTGGTGATGGATTAATGAACATGAGGAAGAAGCAGTAACTGGAACTCAGGACCAGCAAGCAACACAGAGGATCATATTTGTAAAATAAGGGTTAGTTTCTGATTTCACAGCAAGATGTTTTGTTTAATGTTAAGATTTTTTTTTTTTTTTTTNNNGACTGGACAGTAAATGGTAAAAATATTGCTCAAAACACCGTCAACACTGATCAACACAGGGACCTATGAACAATATCAGTGTCTGCCGTCTTTTACAATTGTGTCAGTGTTTTATAACTCAACAACTGTTCTAATTTTTCTTTTTGTTTGGGATATCTATTGTCTTAAGACCTCATAGGTCGTTTCATTTTCTACAATAACGTAAAAACAAAGCTTTCCAGGGGCTGTGAGTGGTATTGGAGATCATGAGTACTGTATTTTTCAGAGAATAAGTCACTATTTTTTTTTTTTGTTCAGTTTGGCCGGAGAGGCGACTTATACCATATTTTTCTGAGTATCTGTTGTAATTTTTGCAACGTTTGGCAAGGGGAGATACTTATTTTCAAGTGCAACCAATATGTGATTTAAAAAAACAAATAGCATCCACCACTAGAGGGCAGTGTAGGTGTGTGTATTAATGTTTATCACTGACAGCAATGCAGTAGAAGAAGAAGTGAAGTTCAATCTTATTCTCTTTTCACACTAAACATTTGTTGCACGTTCAAGAAGATGCTAAACGTGGGTTCTTGAACGCACTTTTAGCATACGGTGTTCACACTGGACTCACGCTACCTGATGTTAGCGCATGTAGCTACAGTCCGAGAAGGCTAGGTGAAAAATATTGAAGCGCTATCCAGATTATTTTCTTTCACAATTGTACTTTGCTATATGAAAGACTTGTCATAACATTTTATTACTAATGTAGTTACCACTTTTGTCCTTCATAATTAAATTTCAAATGGTAGGCACTTCCTAAAGGGTTTAAAAAACAAAAGAAAAAACATGATTCAGAAAGAATAAATTGTGTTTGTCTTTTTAAACAAGTTAGGTTTTTTCAACCTTCTGGTCAAGTTCAGCAGTGACAGAACATCAAAACATAGACAAAACTGTTGTTTTGGATCATTTTTATCGCAAATGTTTTCCACAGTTTCTCAAGGTTTTGCAACGTTATATGTGATAACGTAATCTGCTGGATTTGCTTTAATTGCATCATCAGTAGAAACAAACTGGAATCAGAAGAATGTAAAGTCTCGGTGTTAAAGCAAATTAGTGTTTTTCAGAACTTATATCAGTGAGCAAAACTTTTGTCTAATTTGTTTCAACTACTTAAAAAACACTTGATAATTTACTTTGAAAACGTAAAACTTCAGTAATACTTTATTTTGAAGATTTGTTTACTTCTGGTGACATCATCTCGACTCATTCAGATGTTTTTTAGTCTATAAATCTAAAATTTAACATTATTTTGGATTTCAGACCAATAAATAGATTGTTCCCAAAGTGTATTTTTACTACATTCTAATGTATTTTTAAAGATTGTGAATCAGCATTCTTGCACTGACCACTAGTTGGTGTATCTGAGTACTCAGATACTCGTCACAGCCTTAGTCTAAAAGCAAAAAGTATGTCATGAATATTATACAGAACAAAAACAATAGATACCTATAATATCTAAAAATGTAATCAAATAAATAAATACATGTTTTATTATCTTTCATTTATACACTCATACTATAAGACTCTTTTTATTCTTATAAGGTTACAAAAATACTTTCCTAGGTTCATTATATGACTAACTCTTTTTTCAAAGAGCTAAAAAAAAAAAGGGGAAAAAATAGTAGAAGTGTCAAAACTTCAGCTAAAATGCCTCGCTTGTAATATCAAACGTCAATGGAGTTTTTAACAATTATAATTTTAATTGCAATATTGTGTTGATATGCCCAGCTGAGGCTACATGTGAGCCAAAAACAACCAAGAATCTCTGCAAAAAGCTCAATATTGATCATTTTTTTAGGTGAAGTTTGCATTTTCTACAGTTCTCTGCAGTGATTCCTTATTGATGTTGGATTTTCAGTTCTTACTGTCGTTATAATTACTCCTCACTATTCTAAATCATAAAACACCAGTTTTCCAGCCCTGAGACCTCCTTGAAACAAACTGAATATCCCAGCACTATATTTCAGATTCAGAACAGCTTTCATTTTTTAGATTTACTGGAAATTGACTATCATGCACACAAAAAAAACCCTAATATTAAATAGATGGGCAGCCAGAAGCACGGCAGCATGGAAATGTACATAACGACTGCTATTACGCAGCATTTTGGCGGCGCTTTCATTCAGGCGCGGCCATTCTGAGGCTTCATGATGCCGGATAACGTCTGAGGCTGGGAGCAAGAGAGCGCGCCCTATTGACGTCCCCACAGAGATCACAGCTCAGCCCATAGGTGGTTAGGAAAGCTAATTGGTCACGAAAAAAAAAATGGCGAGAGAGGGATGTGATGTCATCGAAGGGAGTTTGGCACAATATTAATGAGTAGCGTCAGGTCTCCTTAGCCCCCTTAGCTATGTTTAGGTCCAGGGTGTGTAGAGGGAATTGAGTTTTGACTCAATTATGGTAATGATGGCCGAATGTTTACTCTATAAGCACGACGAATCTCAGGGGATTATGTATGGAGGAAAAACAAAAGAATAACACTGTAGTTCAGCAGTTTTTCCTTTTTTCATGTTGACTGAGTAAGAGTGACCCTAAATGACTTAAACTGGACCTTGGGACCCTAACTGACCCAGTTACTGTATTCAACCCTATAGAACCATTTGTATATTATTTAAAACACATTTCTGAGACCCCTATCCTATTAGCATGATCATAAATTTTCTTAAAAAAAAATCATAGTTTAGAACTTAGTGCATGTTTTTTTTACCTGTAGTTCACCATCATTCCACTAGGGACAGTAGAAGGACTTTTTCTGCTCATTTCAAAATGGCTGCTTACATGTCACTTTTGGCGGGAAAAAGTTGAGCTATTTTTCTAAACTTTATGGTGAGAATAGCTCACATTTAGTTTTTTATAATGACTAATTGCTGTATTGAAAACATGCAAAATTTGGTGATAATTAATTCTTCATGTGTGGCTCACATTTAAAACAGTGGATAAATAAGGCACTTTTGTTTCTTCATGTTTGTGTCAATACTTTTGCATCGTAAACAAACGTACTCAATCATCCATAGTTTCATATATGTCGTACAAAAATTATATATATTGATTTCCTGTTTGGTCACCCTTTAAGCTAAACTCCATGATAATTATGTGATCTTGAAGCTGAGAGGGTAACCAAACCCTAAATCAACTTTTTTTGGCGGTTTACCTCTGTAAATGGAGTTATAAAGTGCTGTCTGTTGGTCATTGCCAAATTTTTGACAAATTTAAATAAACTTGTTTAATTCTTGAACATATAGTCAAGGACCGTCTGTGTGCTGCCATCTACTGGTTGAATCGAGGTATTACAGTTGCATTTTGTGATTGGTCGACTGGTCTAAGCCCCAGAAGTTCATCATCATGCTCTGCAACTTCAGCACAAAAGCGCCGCCCATCTTTGATTCTGTCACTGTAACTCCCCCGCTCAATGGCATTCACTAGCCCCACCCCCTTTTTCTGAATTTTTTAAATCTGGGCTGGGAACAGAATTACCCTCCAACCCTCCATTATTCAGTTGGTTTTCATGTGCAGAAAAAATTATTTTCTCTGAGTATTCCAGTTTCCTCTCACAGTCTAAAAACATACTTTATAGATTAAATGGTGAATCTAAATTGTCCCTTGATGGAAGTGTGAGAGATTGTGTATAACAGACTGGCGATCTGTTTAGGGTGTTCCCTGTCTTTGCCAGAAAGTAGCTGGGAAAGGCTCCAGCAACCATGTGAGCTTAAGGATTCAGCGAGATCTGATGATGGATGGATGGAAGAGAGATATAGTATTAC
>NC_050534.1:7286739-7302193 GCF_002922805.2 Oryzias melastigma
CACATTTAGTTTTTTATAATAACTAATTGCTGTATTGAAAACATGCAAAATTTGGTGATAATTTAACGTAACAATTTGATATAAACTTTAAATAAACTCTATATAAACTTTATATCAAACCGATATAAACTTTATATAAATTTGATATCAAATCAATATAAACTTTATATCAAATTGTTACGTCATCCCTTTGGAATGTGGAGGTCAAAGGTCACCTGTCAAAATGAGTTTGATGGAAAGGTAATACTATATCTCTCTGATGGAAAACTTATCGACCACAACAAATACGCATTTATTAAACCGTTCAGTGTTTTTAGATGGAAAAATACGTTCAAATTTTCAGAAAAATTAAATAAAATAGACCAAAATTGATACATTTTTTTTGTTGTTGTGGAGTGAATGTAAGCAAAAAATCCAATGTCTACAAAAAACTCCTTTCCCTCTGCATCACAGTAATTAAACCTAATACTTTTACCTTTTCCCATTAATGTTTTCAGCCTGTCCTGCTTTGGGGAAACGTTCGCTCCGAAGCTGCAAGAGCCTAAAATCAATAAAAGCGGACAGAGCTGTTTGTTTGTTGGTATAGTTCCATGAAATCATTTAATACCTTTAAGGCAGCTCGAGCCTTTTTTTTTTTTTTTTTCCTAAAGCCGTGTTGCGAGTCCAGTAAGATATTACTTATAGACTAAAACTCCTTCAATTGTTCGCACACAAAGGATTTGAGAATCTTATCCAGAGCAGACAAATTGCTTTGAAGCTGGCAGTTGTTTCTGTGTCCATGCCCACCTTTTTTTTTAACCAGAACGGAGAACAAAGAAGATTTCTTAAAAAAGATGGAATTTCATTTGTGAGCTATAAGATTAAAATTATACCTCAATCGAAAATCTACTACAGGCTTTAAAACGCTCCGCTTCAGTCTCCACCGGCCAATTGTCTAAGGCGTAAGAGCTTTATGAGCCTCTAAAGCTGTGCTTGGATTAAAGCTGAAGATGTAAATACTATAGATTTAAAAAGGCAGGCTTTAGTTTTAAAAGTAAACATAACTACCTCCGTTTAGGAATCGATTTTGAACATTTAAACGTCACCTATCCTGTAAAAGATAATGATTTAACCATCCGTCTCTAAGGCTGTAACACCGCAGCTTTAGCTTCAGTGTTCTTTCGACTTTTCTATTTAAGTCTATAAAGTGTAACGTTTTGGTGTAAAGCCAAAATGAAAAGCTGCTTTTCTTCATATCAGAATCAGCTGATTCCCGTCGATCGCATAAACGGTCGAGTAATTGCGGCACGTCAAAGAGCGTCTCTTATTTAGATGTCGCCGCTGTTCTAATAATCCTTTTTTTGTCTTTAGGTTACATTTAATGGTGGCACTGATGCTAAGCTACACCTGCTTAGCTCTAGGTTTTCAGGCTAGCTCACTCCTTAACTTCCGGGACTCGTGGAGTCTTCACACCGCACTATAACTCTGTAATAAATCCATTCCTGCCTCCTCTCTATCCGTCCACATGATGAAAATATTCCAAAATCTCTTAAGGTCTTTTGAACTGGACAATATCTGAATGATTGAGTTCCAGTGTAAAGTCATATTCTGCGGCGTTTGGTTGGAAAACCTTCATGGATTTTGGAACGTTGACTGAATGGAAAAAGAAACTCTAGACATGGATTTGCTGCAGATCTCCCGGATCATTTCTTTTGTTTTATTCTCCATACTGATCCCACTTCTCCATACAGCTCATTAATGACGTTTCCACTCTTCACCTACAGACACACTGGACAACATACTGCATTTATATTTTAACCTGTAAAACTGTTCTACCCTGCTGTGCTTATGACCTAACATGAACATAGTGCTTTCGTTCCTTTAGGGAGGTTATCTGAGAAGGTCGTAGAAGGTACAAGGTCTTACAAACATCATCAGTGTTAAAGGCTTAAGAAAAAAAGATTTTTTGAGAGGCTGAATTTAAAGCAAACTTTTAACTTTGAACTAAGCTCCAGTTTGCATTAAATTTTTTCATCCATCAAACCATCCATCCATACATCCGTCTATCCACCAATGCATCTATCTATCCATCCATCCGTCTATCCATCTGTCTGTCCAACCATTCATCCGTCTATCCATCCATCCGTCTATCCATCTATCCGTCTATCCATCTATCCGTCTATCCATCCATCCGTCTGTCCATCCATCCGTCTATCCATCTGTCTGTCCAACCATTCATCCATCCATCTATCCACCAATACATCTATCTATCTATCCATCCCTCCGACCACCTATTGGTCCGTCCATCCATCAATTCATTCATCCACCCATCTATCCATCTATCCGTCTGTCTATTCGTCCATCCATCCATCCTTCCATCTACGACAAAAACAGAAATACACCAACAAAAGCCGAAGCATGACGACAAAAGCCACAACATAACAGAAGTGATTCACAACAGGAAATGAATAACAGACAGAAAGATCCCCTCAGGTTTATCTTTATTTATGCCCTCTTGGGTTAATGCTCAAAGTTTCAAGCAGTTAAAACACCAATAGGTTGAAACTGAATGAAACTTTTTTTTTTTTAAAGTCTGTTTTTTTATTTCTGTTGTGAATCACTTCCATTGTGCTTCCGCTTTTGTCGTCGTGTTGTCAGCTTTTGTCCTCATGCTTTGTCTTTCGTAGTCGTGCTTCGACCTTTGTAGTTGGGTTGTTGGCTTGAGTCCTCGTAGTTTGACTTTTGCCGCCGTGCTTCAGCTTTTGTAGTCGTGCTTCGGCTTTCTAGTTGCGTTGTTTGCTTTTGTCGTCGTGCTTTGACTGTTGTTGTTGTGCTTTGGCTTTTGTCGCTGTGTTGTCGGCTTTTGTCGTCTTTCTTCGCTTTTGTCCTCATGCTTTGGTTTTTGTCATCATGCTGTCGGCTTTTGTCGTCGTGCTTTGTCTTTCGTAGTCGTGCTTCGGCCTTTGTAGTTGGATTGTTTGCTTTTGTTGTCGTGCTTTGACTTTTGTTGTTGTGCTTTGGCTTTTGTCGCTGTGACTGTCGCTGTGGCTGTGACTTTTGTCGTCGTTCTTCCACTTTTGTCATCATGCTGTCGGCTTTTGTCGTCTTTCTTCGCTTTTGTCGTCGTACTTTGGTTTTTGCCGTCGTGTTGTCGGCTTTGTCATCATTTTTCCGCCATCATGCTTTTGCTTTTGTCGTCACACTTCAGCTTTTGTCATTCTGCTTCCTCTTATGTTGTGTCTTTTGCATTTACGTGTGCTTGATCTGCCACCGTATATTACAACTATTTACAACCAATGAATCGGTTGTCCACCAAAACCCTTGTTCAATGCGTTTCCTTTTCAGTGGAGATACAACAAATAAATAAAGCATCTTCTGGCCGCTTGGATGAAGGAAACAGCTGAAGCAGCAGCAACATCTGCCTCATTTACAGCAACATCTGCCTCTAACCTCCCTCCATCATCACTCCCATCGCTCTTTTATTTATTTATTTTAAGCTGTCCACTCCTCCATTGTCTTTCCTCCTCTGTTGACTCACCTCATCCTTCCTCTCCTCATGCCCACCGCAGTGTGACAAATGAGTGACGACACTAACAATAGTGGGCGCCGCCTGCCGCTGTTCAGCAGAGCCCGAGTTCCATGATAAATTACCCTCATCAGTTTGTTTTACCAGCAGCCCACACAGGTCGCCACCTCCGCCGGTCGTGACATTTTGTTGCATACTGTATATGCAAATACCTGCCAATCAATTAGCGGGCTGCTCCCCGCACTGCCCATTGTGATTAAAATGAATTGATTGCGGGGCTGAAGCATCAGCCAACCGGCCAAACGCTCCGGGGTCAGTGGGACACGGGGGAGAAAACAGGTGCGGGGCCGTTCCTCCCTCCTGATTGGTTCATCCTGTTGTGTTCTATTGCTGAAAATAATCAAAACTGCAACGCAGCAGTTGTGAATAGAACACACACAGTCAGGGTTTTTTCTTAGAATGGTGGTTAATACGAGATGGAAAAGAAAAATTATAGAGGCAGCAATGAAGTGAGTGATTGAAGCCTTTGAACTATCCGAACACACCCGCCGCGGTCTGACAGGTAGAACGAAGATGCACACGCGCGGGGATTTTAAGTGGCAATAAAGAGAATGGACTAAGTAGGAGCTAAAGCTCTGCAGATGCTGAAAAAAATAGAGCGTGGCTGATTTAATTCTCAGTGTAGGAACTTGAAACCAGCAGGAGCAGTTTCCATGGACACTGTTTTTCTGTCAGGTACAAAGGAAAACTAGTAAATAAAAAACACGTTTTTAGCTTCTTTTTTTCTAGCTATGGTGTTATTAGGTTGCATTTGATAATCTACTGTAGTTTTTCTTTAGTCACAGCTGCCCTTATGGGTGGATTTGAAAAATAGTCAATAAAATATTTCCATTTACTTTAAAAATTTTGTGTGCTTCCTATAAATATGTGTTTAATTTTTTCTAATTAAAAAAAAAGTCCTTTACCATGTTGGATTTTTAAATATTCACTATGAGCAGTTGCCCCGCAGCATGCCCATTGAAAAAAAAAAAGAAAAAAAATGCGATCTTGCGATCTTAAAATTTCTTGTGGGACACCTACGTGACCAGTACTGATTTGTCCATCTTTTTTATTTTTTATTAAGGAGATTTTCCCAAACAAAACTGACTAACCAAAGAACACCAGTACAATCTTGTACATCAAAAACATACATTATAATAATAATATAATATATAATTACTAAGACTGAAGAATTCCTTTTTTTTGCACTAAAGGCTTTGATCTGTGGTGTAACAAACAGTCTTACTATGTTAATCGTAATAAAGTCCATCTAAGCGCACAAAGGTATTGAGATTTAGCTGAAACTGCCAAATGTAAAGTAAATGTCTCCTTGATCAGACACTTTCTGAATTCGAGGCACTTTCCTGCTGTTTGTCACCTTCCTCTCACCTTCCGTCTCACTCGCCCAAAAGAGGTGTTGCTTTAGTTCGACAGTCGCGTCGACGTCAGTGGCGAGTCGGGACACGGAACCTGCTCCCCCGCTGACAGTTCTGCCTATTTCGTTCAGCCCACGGTGACAGAGTTCAGGCGATGTATAGCAACGGAGAAGATGCATCTGGTCCAAAAATAACAAACGTGCCAAGGACGAGCGGAGCGGAGGGCTGCTGCACCCCCCACGGTCCTGCCGAGTCGCGTCACGCAAGTTTACAAATTCATGACTTAATCAAACTAAAGTGCAAAGTCAAGTGACTTTGGTGTAGAATAAAGGATTGTGGCTGACTAGAAAGGAAAGTGTGTCCATTTAGTTCATCTGAAGACGAAGATAATTCAAGCTCTGCATTGATACAAAAATAAAAGGTCAGCAGTTACTCTAAACTGAAAAATAATAAAGTTATAAACTACATTTTCAAAATGAAAAATTGCACTTAGATGGAGGCGTGGCCTATAACTTCCTTAAACAGCTCATTTTACCCAACAATTGGTTGGTTTTGGAAAGGGATGAATAGCATGAGGTCAAGATAGAGAAGCTTAAAAAACATAATTAAAAAGCTTATAAAACAAACTATCATATTTTCTGCACCACAGGAATTGAAATCCATATGAATTGTCTTATTTTTTAAATAATCTATTTTCAAAGTTATCTCACAATGTGCGCCAAATTATTAGGTGCATCAAGCAAGACAAAAATCTTAGAGATAAGTTTGTCAGACTTTTTTATATACATGTTTTATATACATTCAAAGTGTTACGTTGTTGAAGGATTTCGGACTTTGACTAGGACTTGTTTGTAACGGCTACTTGTTAGCCACGTTATAAGTGTTAGCTATGTTAGCGTATATACAAAACCTTTCACTCTCAACCTTATTTTCAACTTGTAATGAATATCAGACCTGTTTACTGCTCAATACACTGGAAAAATGCCCTTAAAACAGCTGAAATAAATATCAAATACAAGACATTTTTTATTTGTTTCAAGATAAAAAATCTGCCAATGGAACTAATAGATTTTGTCTTGGCACAATTTCTTAAAACAAGTTTTTATGACTTGTCTATTTAAGACTAAATTAAATCTTGAAATTAAATAATTAAAAACTTATTTTAAGACATATTTCACTAGTAATTATGAGCTATTATGTCTTAAAATAAGTGTGTAATGCATAAAATGAAAGTTTAATTTTCTTAAAATAAGTGTATAATGCTCAAAATAGTCAGTCAAAAGTCGAAGTAACGTTTGCAATTGTTACTTTGTCTATCCTAACTCCCAACATGGTTAGTAAAACCTAAAAAAAAAAGTCAGACACTGCTAAATGTTAGCCATGCTAGCATATAACTCCTAACTTTGTTTCTAACACAAAAACTAAAAGATAACTACCACTAAAACATATTTTACTGTGACTATGCTAACTTCCAACATCGTTAGCAATATGTAAAAAAATAAAAATAAAAAGTGAGACAATGCTACATGTTAGCCAGGCTAGCAAGTTTACAACACCTGTAACTCCCATCCTAATTTGCATTTTTTAAAGAGAAACCGACTGAAACCGCCATAATAAATGCTACTGTGACTACGCTAACTTCCAACGTAGTTAGTAATAATACAATTAAAAAAAAAGAATGTCAGATACTGCTTTATGTCAGCCATGCTAGCATATTCAAAATACCTGTAAATGCCAAACTTGTTTGCAAAAATACAAAATTCGACCAATGTCACTAAAACAAACGTTACTTTGACTATGCTAACTCCTTACCTTGTTAGTAACATAAAAAAATGGGAAAAAAAATTTAGCTAGCCTTGCTAGAGTATTGAAAATGCCTACAACTCCCAACCTTGTTTTCAGCACGCAAAAAAAACAGACCTATGTCCCTAAAACAAATGCTACTTTGACTTCACTAACTTCCTACCTTGTCAGTAACATGTAAAAAAAAAAAATAGTTAGACAATGCTACATGTTAGCCGGGCTAGCATACTCAAAATACCCGTAGATGCCAAACTTGTTTGCAAAAACACAAATTTTGACAAAAACAAACGTTACTTTGACTATGCTAACTCCCTACCTTGTTAGTAACATAAAAAAGGAAATTAGCTAGTCTTGCTAGCATTTTCAAAATACCTACAACTCCCAACCTTGTTTTCAGCACGTAAAAAAACAGACTTATGTCCCTAAAACAAATGCTACTTTGACTACACTAACTTCCTACCTTGCTAGTAATATGTAAATAAAAAGAAAGTGAGACATCGCTACATGTTAGCTGTGTTAGCATACTCACAATAACACCCAACCAAACATTTTAACAAGCGCCTCTTAAAATCACTTCAACATCTGTAAGAATAACCGCAATTAACCCATAAATAAGGCGCTCTGAAATATAAAAGACAATCATTTCTACAGTATCTGGTCACATGACCACATACTGTCCATGTCTTTTACAGTCTAATTTGCTCACGTGAGGGGAACATCTCTGGAGGTAAGGCCCCGGTTAAGCCTGACGAGTGTCTGCACTTTCGAACGCGGTAGAGCTCCGGCGCTCTTCCCTTCAGGCCTAATCTATGAGTATGTATGAATCCGTGCGTCAGCCTGCTCGCTAATCTGAAACGTTTGTGCATTCAATGTGCGTTTGCTTGAGGAATCCCTCGTGGGTGTGTTCCTGGAATCAGGACGAACAGGAAAATTGTGGGGAGGGGGGTCCACACACGGCACTTCAGTGCACAAACCCTGCATAATTCATGGCGCTGCACTGAGCTGTAATCTTTGCTCAGTGCGTTAATGTAAGCTACAGCGCAGCATTTTTACAGCGAGCGAGTCAAGCTAACTAGATAATGTAGAAAAGGGGGGACTGCAGAGAGGGAGTGTTGCTATTTTCTCCCTCCAGTGACTTGCAGTTTGAATCCAACAGTCCATCAAATGTCACCGGAGACTGTTATACAACCGAATTTGGCGGTTTTCTGAGCTGAAGTGGAGGCCAGAAGTGCACTCTAAACAGGCGGGAGGCTTCTCCTTGTTACAACAGCGTCTTGTTAGGAGTGAACAAACTGACAGCCGGCTGCCAGCTCTGCAAATTGGCCAACAAAGCCACGTCTCCTTTTGTTTCCATTTCATAGATTTCCACACGTGAAAGTAACGGGCCCAAGCACGGGGGGGGGACACTTCACCGCCCCTTTTCGTCCTCCTCCCACTTCTGCCCACCACTTGGCTCGTTGGAGGCGGTGGAGTGAGACCGATCTGCATGGCCGCGCTCAGTAGTAGTTGGTGTACTCCGCCGGACGACTCGGACCCCCTCACTTGTAAAGAATTCAAGTTTTCTCTGCATGTTTTTGCTTTCTACCTCCATCTTTTTCCATGATTGGTACATGGAAACACTGCAAGTGGTTGATAGACGCTGGAACCTTTTAGCGCCAGAGATATCGTTGGCATCGCCTAAATAACATATACACCTTACATAATCAACACCCCATAAGCCACGTGTCGCTACACCGCCCAAAACTTATAGCTGCTTAAGTCCATCCATCCATCTTCTTCCACACATCTGGAACCTTGTCTTGGGGCAGCAGTTTAAGCAAAGATGCCAGACTTCCCTCTCCCCGGCCACTTCTTCCAGCTTCTCTGAGGGGACACCGAGGCGTTCCCATGCCAGCAGACAGATGTAGTCTCTCCAGCGTCTCCTGGGTCTTCCCCGGGGCCTCCGACCAGTACAGGGGTCGGGAAACTTTAACAGTAAAAGAGCCATTTGGGCTCGTTTTCTACTCACCAAGAAGCCACATAGTTTTAATTTAGCGTTTACGAAATTGGATTTGCATCTATGACCTTCTTTTTTTTCAGAATAAATATGAATTATGTCTATGTTTAGCACACACAAAAGGAAAAAATATACAAAATTTGACTTTTTTTTTTTTGCCTCTGCAGTCTTTCGCTGCTGGGTTTTATTATTTTACTTTGGGTTGGACCTTGGTAGTCTTCGTTTGCAGGCTTTGTTTATTTGTTTTCTTGAGGTAGTTTTGGTTAGGCGGTCATTAGCAGGGAGCTGCTGACTCCGACAGTCGACATGGCTGGATCAGAAGTCTCCATGACTTATTTTATATTTGGCCAAGGAGCCACCATGGAGAGATAAAAGGCGAGGGAGGCGTCCAGGAGGCATTCGGACCAGATGCCCGAGTCACCTCAACTGGCTCCTCTTGATGTGGAGAAGAAGCTCTCTCTGGGTGACTGAGCTTCTCTCTAAGGAAGCGTCTAGCCATCCTCCAGAGGAAGCTCATTTCAGCCGCTTGTAGTCGGGATCTTGTTCTTTGTCATGACCCAGAGTTCATGACCATAGGTGATTATTGGAACGAAGATCGACCAGTAAATTGAGAGCTTTGCTTTCTGGCTCTGCTCTCTTTTCACTACAACAGACCGGAAAAGTGACTGCATGATGCCAGTCGATCTCACGGTCCGATCTTCCCTCACTCGTGAACAAGACCCCTAGATGTTCACCCACCAAGAGAGGGCAAACTACCTTTCTCCGATCAAGAACCATGGCCTCAGACTTAGCTGCTTGAGTCACGTCACAGAACCTTCATTCTGTGTTTTTGCATTGACTTACCCTTTCCTTGACAAACACGAACTCGTCTGGTTCTGGTCCAGACAAAATGGCTTTTCATTTCAATTTTGCACCAATATGCCTCACATTGTGAACATTAAGTTTTAGGTTGCCTTCACTTCAGAATCAGTTAGAATTATGCTGATTGCGTAAACTGTATACGAGTATTTAAAAAATGTCAGCCCTTGATCTAAAACTTGAGGAAAACAAGCGACTAATTGCTAATTATTTGGTTATTTTCCCAATCAAACTTTGCATTTCTTTCAATAATGTTTCTGCAGGAATCCTTGAAAAGCCAACAGGTTTCCTTTAGGTGCATTTGAATCAGTGGGAATAACCAAAAGCAGAACACAACTGTCAGTCCTGCAGGCGCGGTTCTACCTACAGGGGCTTCTACAGGCTGGCATGATGTCTTTGAAGACGAACCGGCATGAGTAAGGTGTCATGAAAGATGAGAGTGCATTATTCATTTCTACCAAAGCAAATATTAAAAGAAAAAAAAAAGTGGGGTGCTTGGCTTTGCTTAAGCTGAAGTGACTGTGGGACATGGCCTCATTATCTCAGGGGAAGGCTTTAAAGGCTCCCCCGCTGTCTCACCACCACTGCTTCAGTCTTGGGTGGTTCCCATCAGCTGTGTTTCCATCTACAAGGTATGAAGACTTCTGAGGCAGGAGGCTCCTGTCTAACGCCCAGTGTGAGCTCATGCATAATGCATCCTTCTAGGGGGAGGCTCTTTTTATATTTGAAGAGAGGGGAAGAAACCTCGGAACATAAAGCCGGCTGCTTATTGGTACAACGGCGCCTTTAATTCAGTAAAAGACGAGGTGGCGGGACACTCTGCACTCTCCTCAATGTGTCCACTGAGCCTTTTTACTTCAGTTTGACCTGAATTATCCAATAAAAGAGACTTTTCTTGTGTTTTAACATGTGCTTATCTGAAGGTTTTTCAAATGTAAAATTGGTTTTGCAGTTAAACAACTTGGAATGTCAGCTTATTGTAAAACCCAGTCCTGGTTTTTGATTTTTATCCACATGTTTTTGTCGTTTCTACTCACAAATGCAGATGTTTAGGATTTTTAATACTATATTTGGTAAGCTTTCAAATTTTTCTGATGCTTCTTTATCAAAAAAAAAAGAAGATCAAGTTTTTAATTTATAAAGTGCTGTATAAAGCACTGGCTTTAGACCATATATATATATATATATATATATAACCTAAACTAACAACTAAAAATGTTTTAAAGACAGAAAACTACAGATGTTAACATTTAACACATCTGTTTCCTGTAAATGTCAGTCCTATTTTTTGCTTTTTTTACATCAACAAATAACACATTTCATGCCAGTTTTCTAAATATGTAACAGTACCACCATTTAGCATTTTCAGTGCTGTACTTGGTGATCTTTAACTTGTGTAATGTTTATTTATTTATTTATTTATTTTTTCTAAATTAACTCACTTTTTCTTAAAAAGCAGCAGGTGCTGCCTCTGGCCCCTCCCACATTCCAAAGCACCAACAGCATTGATAACACACAGGCTTGTAAGTGAACAATTGTGATTATAACAGCAGTGGGAGTAACCAACTATAATAACAATATATTTTTTGCTTTATTTCAAAAGCTGTTTCATTGGTTATTACCTACATTTAACATTGTACATTCTCTTTACTTGACATGTCAGCTCTCTGTTCATATTTCATTGGACTAGGTTGATTGAATTGATCTAAGCTTAATAGATCAATATTCTATCCATAAAAGTAGAGATCAATCTAACGCATAATGCTAACGCCCGCTAGCCTGATGCTAACGTTTAATGGGATTTCCCATCTGACGGCTAACGCTAACTAAAACACTGTTTTTTTTTGCTCATACTTTCTTCTTCTACTGGAATATTTGTAATACTTTAGCCCGATCGCCACCTAGTGGCCAAACTGAAACGCCCTCCAGGAGAGGCAGAACAATTGTTGGAGCTTGCATTGATATTTAATAGATTTATTTCCCATTTTGTGATTTGTAAATCTTTGACAATTCTGCCATCTGACATTTTCAACGCTATGCTGGAGTTATTTGATACTTTTGAACAAAGAATTATTTGCACTTTTCTTAAAAAGGAGCAGGTGCTGCCGCACGGCCCTCCCACATCCCAAAGCACTAGTAGAGTACAGTTTTGTCAGTGAACAGTTACTGTTATAATTAAAGTAGAAGCCACCAACTATAATAACAACATTTATTTATTCTAAAAAGATATTCCACGACATTTTACTGACATTTGACATTTGCAGATGTACAAAAAATGCTGATCTTTTTTTGTGATATTTCTTTATCTAATTCTCGGTTTACACACGTTTAAGTGGAATGTATTGCTTTAAAATGTGTCATATAAGGTCTATAAAAATGTATTTTTTGCTAATTAAACCTGTTTAGCTGAAATTAAACTTCCATCCATTTTCTGAATCTTTTTTTATCCCTTTTGGGATTACAGGGTTGCTGGAGCCTATCCCCGCCCATGTTGGATGAATTGCTGTATACAATCTTATTCACACATATGGAGTGAATTAGTCACCAATCAACCAATAAAGCTGGATATAAAACGTGGACAATGAAAAAGTCATGTTTCACTTTAAATAGTTTTTATTAAAAACTAGAGTTCATTAAATACCAGGATTTAATATATATATATATATATATATATATATATATATATAGTTACAGTCTTAGAGGATTAATAGTTTGCACCATTTTATGTTCACAAAAGCTGTTGGGAAACGAAAAACAACCTTGTTCCATCTGTATATGTGAGCCTCCCCGCTGATCAATTTCACACTCATTTGAAGCACATGGGGGAGAGAAACCTGTGAAAATGTGCATATAGCTTTGAATAGTTCTTATCCGATAAACAAAAATACCCTATGTAAAGCATAAATAATACAAAGGGACCTTCCCGTCCTTGACTTTGAGTCCCAAAATCTGGGTTTTACGCTTGTAGCCATCGGTCAAACGCGCCTGAACGAGGATGTAAAAGTCCAGATTTATGCTGAATCATAATGTGCTTGTTTAGAAGCAGCATATGCTTTAATCCGCATTAAAGATTCCATTCAGGAAGAGTTTTGCCTCCTTCAGCAAGACGATGGGAAATAACAGCTCGGCTCTGCAGTGCGGTCCAGATGCTCAACCTGCTGCCTGTGAAATTCAAACTTCAAGATTGTTGTGATTCCAAAAACTTAATTTCAAAGCAACACAAAAACAAAAAAACGGTGTCTGTTTCTAAGAACCGCACGGTGTATAAACGGCCCTTAATGAGACTCCATGTTTGATCTCCAGAGTGTTTCCCTGCTTTTATTTTCCAGCGGCTGCACATTCCGAGCCGCACAGACAGAAGAGAAAGAGCCTGACCTGATGGCGGTGACCCACGGGCTCCTCGGCGGCGCTTCACGGGATACTTAGTCCCTGCAGCAGCTGTGTTCCAATTAGAGAGCCCTGACTTTTGTGGCCTGTATTAGCATTTCATTTAGGCTCCCGCGCTCCTTGCTTGGCTCCTGCGGTGTGGCGGCCCACCGCAGACTGTCACCGGCTCAAACCACTTGGCTGAAGCTGCCCAGCAGTCCCACTAATTGACTCCTGATCTTCCCAGAGCACGCAGGTAGTGCATTAGCGTGGATACGGGGTCTAATATGGAGTGGAATCTCATGCCCTCCTCTGTTTGTGAAAAAAAAAAGTATCTACGAAGTTAACTTTCAACTTTGTATGGTTGAGTTTTGATGATTAAATCTAAATATATACACTACTCATAATAAGTTTGAGACATTGCTTTTTCGTATTTGGGCCAAATTTTGATGAAATACTTAAAAGTTCTCTTTGATATCACTGGAAACACTATTTTCATAATTTGATATGTATTGCCGAAAATGTATGACGAAAATATTTGCCCCAATGACAGCTAGACAGAGACATCTCATGCTCCCCACTAGACTCATAATCTTGTTCTGGGGCGTTCCACTCATCCACAAGTGCTATCTGTACTTCTACAGGGCACTTTAGGGGTCAGGTACACTCATCCAGTCTCTGCTTTAGCTGGTTCCAGATGTACTCTATAGGGTTCAGATCAAGGGTCATTCTTGACCATAATGTAGTCAAGCTGTGGCAAGTCTGGCACAATGTGGTGAACAATTACCATCCATGAACGGAAAGTTGGGGGATGACAATGGTTATATGATGTCTCTGAAGTGAGACGATCCAGTGACTGGACCATCAACAGTAACCAGATAGGTTTTGTGCACCTTCTCCATCAAAGCATACCCTGGGGACCATGTTGCCCTTGACGTATCTCTCGCCGTGTCTTTTCCAGCAACGCTGACGACCATCATTTTTGTGCAAGGTGATCCGACACTCATGAGTGAACAGGGCGGTGGACGATTGCTGCATTGTCCAGGTCACATGGTCTTGTGTTCACTGCAAACGTTCAAGGTGGCGTCTTGGTGTCAGTGGAGTCGTCTGAAGTCATGTCAAAGTGTCAAAGCGGTGGAAGTGGTTGTGAATGATTAGTCTGGAAACTCTAGTACCCTCACATCTGGTAAACGAGTCTGCAACTGAGAGGGGTATCTAAAGCACATACGTCCTTTGGTACCGGTCATCGTGGGAGATTTGCGAGGCTCCACTCTTTTGTCGGTCACAAACTCGGCTGGTAGTCTTGATTCAAGTCTGCTGATGACCCTGTAACCCTTCCACTCTCTTAGGCTTGTTTACTTAAAAAGTGGGGTCATGTGGATCCCACAAGACAGTTTGTTGAAATTTTTTTTTCATTGATTGTCGATCTTTACTGATGTCCAATGACAGACATGAAGTCTTGTCCACCTTTGTCATGGAAGGGATAACACCTCAATGTAAGGGTGGGGTCATTTGGACGAGGCTTGACGCACCAAGTACACCTGAAACATCTAACTGCCCACCCAAAGGCATACCATAGTTGTTATACTTGTCGGTTATGCGACATTGTGTGTGCAAAATCAATCACTGCATTTAGAATGACTAATGCCACGTTTAGGTGTTTGATGTGTTCAAGAACGCGCTGGACACTGGTTCTTTTAGCATTTGGTGCTCACGCTGGACTGTCACAACTTGTTCTATCCAATATATATATATATATATATATTTATATATATATATATATCCAAAATATTGATAGTATTGATTTCAAGTTGGTATCGACATTGGATCAATACAGATGTCCATATCTCCCCTCTTGTTTAAAACTTTTCTGTATCTTCAAAAAGGACCCAGCAGAGTCGCTGCCTCACCACTCTCGTCACACCTGTGAGGTCTCAGCAGCAGATTTCACAGTGCACGTATGCAGACAGCATGCATTGTTCACCCTATTTAAATACTGAGTTGCTTTTGACAAGTTACTTTCACCTGTTCTTATTGTTCTATTTAAAGCTATAAAGTTACAAATCATTTATGTTTCTGTCAGCTGTTTTTTTAATCATATTTTAAACATTTTGATGTATTTTTGTATCAGAGTAACTTGTTTCTTTTGGTTTGTTGACCGTTTCTTTACATTTTAATTAAATTTGAGAAGTTTTATTTTAATTATTTTTGTCCTAATTCAATTTTATGTTTATCAAGTAATTAAAAAAAGGAAAAATTACAAAAAAAAAACATTCACAGCGATTAAAGACAATTTCAGATTTTGAGGTTCATGTCGCATCCACTGCATGTACGAAAAATATTGATATTGGTATCTATATCGACGATATTGTCCTGTATCGGATCGATACCCAAATGGTCGGTATCGTCCAGCTCTAGTGTTCACTAGCCCAGTGGTCCCCAACCACCGGGCCGCGGACCGGTACCGGGCCGCAGACCCATTGCCACCGGGCCGCGGAAGAATTTAGGGAC
>NC_050534.1:7302222-7312223 GCF_002922805.2 Oryzias melastigma
ATCAATTGTCAAACGGTTGGCACTTGTGTGAATTAAAAGAAGACGTCACCCAGTTGTCACCACCAAACCTAAGTCCCTGATTGGGCGAAGTTTAATTAGTTTAACTTTCAATGGCAGAACTGCCCAAAACTGACTTTAAAACTTGTTTAGCTACATGTGAATGGGACAATTTTGAATGTGGACGCCCAAAACACACCTATAGACAAGTTCATAAAGTCTTTTCACTGAGAATTATCGCCGAGGTCTGTGTGAACATGGCTTTACTGGCAGAATTGGCTTTTTAGAACAAACGAATTAAAAGGCTGATGCCACAGAAATGTTCTGCCTTTGACTTTTTCTTTAGAAATTTGGGGTTTTGACTCCAATAGGTAAAACACAAAGAGTCCTTTATGTGGAAAACACCAAAAGAGGTGTGTCCATCAACCTAAGTAACCAGGAAATAGCACTAAAGGAAAGTCTAAGACTAAGTTTATGTCGTTTTTTTCCACAAGCTGGGTCAATTTCATTTCAAAATAAGGCAAATTCAGTTAGAAAAAAAATTTTTTTTTATCTGCATGTGAACATTAAGGGGCGACACGCTGCCAGCTGTGACTCTAGAAGGACGCCCCACCGAGAGGCAGACGCTCCTCTAATCACAGTTTGCCTGCAGAGAGGGCTGCAGAGGGCCGGCCTTATCTCTAGGACACACGCGCCACGGCGACTCGCGGCAGCCACACGCGACTCGTCCGGAAACGCGCCAACAAGTGCGCTCTCTCAGCTGCTGGGAGATTTTCAAAGACTGCAAACACTTACCATGTGAAGTGATTCTTATCAAGTATTCACATAATATTCTGCACTGTCATTCACAAAAAAAAAAAATAAAATAGACAGTGAACCCCTGGGCTGCCATTGTTGAGGAGGGTCTTGAAAGATTGTTTATTTCCCCGGATGCTGCAGGAAATCAAAGTACTCAAAAGGATCTTCAAATAAATATATATACGCTTGCATAACAAGCCATGACTTGATTTCCATTTGAGTTTACATAAGTTATTGAAAAATCCGTTAGCAGGAGCAGCAGCCGCCGCAGCAGCGGGGAAGTTCATAGCGTAAAGCCGCTGGGTATCGAGGCAGAGACTGTATTCTTCTCTCATTTAATTAGTCAGGCTTCAGTAGAGAAAACCACCAGCAGTCATCTCGCTAAACAATTGGTTTTGTTTTCAAAATGACATGGCACCTGGAGGAATTACAGACGGCCTATCAATTAGAGCGCACAAGGATTACAAAATCAAATATTAGCTGCTGCTTCATCGATCCCAGATGGAACCATGGGGAGACAAAAAGAGGAAAAAAAAAAAAACGTGGCAGTTTTATTTTCTACAAAGATGTTAAAATGTTGACTTAAAACCACCTTTAAACCAGTAAGATGAAAGGTGCTTTCACACTGAGCTGTTAGGTCCACAACAGCATGTTTTGTAAAAAAGAATTCTGGCTAGTATAAAAAAAAAAAAAAAAAAAATCCATTGAAAATAACGGATAAAAGAAAGATAATTGTTGAAAATAAATATTCAAAATGTGTATCCGTAAATGTCAAAAAGCATATTACACTAAGCTGTTAGGTCCACAACACAATTTGTTTTGTTAAAAATCTGGTTAGTTAAAAAAACGGAAAAAAAAACTATTGAAAATAATAGGATCCTGAAAAATAATTATTGAAAATAAATGAAAAAATAAAAAATTAAACATAAAAAAATTAAATAAATCATTAAAAATAACAAAAAACCTAAAAAAACACAAAAAAGCATATCCGTAAACATCAAAAAAGATAATAATACAAATATTGACACATTATAACTTTATAAAAGTTATTTCCTTTAATGGAGCAACTTTTCGAGATTTAGAACTTTGATGAATGAATAAAGATGTATTTATATAGCACTTTACAACTTATTTAGGGGTACTGAACTTCTTTACAATAAAAAAAAATACAGAAAAAAAAACGTATATGCTCGTTAAATGTGGAGTTCCTCAGGGGACTGTTTTAGGTTCAAATTTATTTATTAATAAAGGGCCAAAAAAAAGTGGGAAAATGCTAAGATTTTTTGCTGCTGTCGTGTGTTTAATATTTTTTTATGGTTAATTAATAATGAACTGTAATTTTTTAATCTGATCTATTTTCATCAAACCAAATAAATGCTGACTAAAGCTTCATTTTGAGGTATTTGTATTTAAATTCATGACACTGTGACAGTAAAAGATTAAAATACAACTAAAAAGTGGCTTCTGGAATTTTTTAAAATTATTATTATAATAGAGTTCCAATCTTTGTTTTTACACCACCTAGAGGTATTATTTTTCAATATCAAACAATTAAAAACAAGAACAAGCAATTCAGTTAGACTAAAGCAACAATTTAAAACTGATTAAAGAGAAACAAGAAAACTGATTATTTCTTGAAAAAACAAATCTTTGAAAATCCCAAACTTCCACCTGTACTTTCAATCCACAACCAATTTGGCAAACATCTACCAATTGATTTTGAACAGAAACTTTGGCAGAGACGCAACAACAACACCCTCCAAAGCATCAAATCTCCCCGATCCACAGCACACATTCATCACCATCTCCTACTTCCAATGTGTCCCAAAGCTGCTGCTATCCAGGTTTTTGTTGAGACAGCCTGACAAGAAATGAATTGCAGTCCTTTCCCACCCCAGTAAACAGGCTTCCAGCTCGTGAAGGTATAGATGGGTTTGATATAGGATGCTGTTTAACCCAGAAATGACGCCACCGCCCCGGGGACAGTCCATTCCTCACACTGCACATCCATCACGTAAGGCAATCGAATGGATGGGATACAGGGCTTCCCCCAGGGACGGCGAGGAGAGGAGCGGAGCGGCGGAGAAGGGTGAGAGGAGAGCAATGTGGCAGATTTCACCCAGGAATGTGGGTGAAGGTAACACCAAGCCCACCTACAACACTCCCCCACTTACGTAGTTCAATTTTAACAGCCTCTTTTGCCATACTCGATCATGCTCCGACTGCTAAGCAGGATACGGGCGATCCGTGGGGAATCCAGGTGGAGCACTGGGGAAATCTTGCATTTAGGGTTGAAACAGAGGGCCTAGATTGGTGTAGTCAGACTGAATTGGCAGTGGCTGGGAGGGATTTGTGTATTTACCTGCTTATTTTGGTGTACCAGAAGTGGTTACAGCTTTTAAGTGTCTGAAAGCTCTAAGGACCGACGCAGAAACTCACACAGCAGCATTTTTGTCCATCAGGGCACCCATCTTCTATGCATTTGACTGGGAATAAAAACCAGAAAGTTGTAATCTTTCCATCTAAGTTGACATTAAATCTCAAATTTACATTTGGATGCGATCGTCAAAAGAGATTCACATCATTTACTCATCCCACTTTCAGTAGAGTTATGGATATTGTTTTAAAATGATTTTATTTTGCTTCAGGAGGATGGAGTAAGACAACTCAAAATCAAACAAATGCTCAAAGACAAAGTTGGGCACAACTTTATAAAAAAATATGAATACAAAATTTAGTTTTACGTTCAACAGGTTGTGAAAACAACTTTTCTTTATAATGAAAATGAAATTTCCCCGTCACATTACTGTAAGATAGATATTCTCAAAGTGCGGCCCGCGGGCCAGTGGCGGCCCATGGGAGGAGTTTTTGTGGCCCTCAATAAATCCTAACTAGCGGCACATTGCTTGGAATAAATATTTTTTATTTTTGACAACATCTGCAGGAAAAAAAACAGGTAAACTAGACCGCACAAGGAGCCACAATCCAAAACACACCTTAGGTCATGGGCCGAACAGGAGAAACATTTACTGAACACTCTAAAACAACTTTTTGATAGCTAGATATACATATATAGCTGATAGCCAGCTAAAATATTAGCCCTAACCCTAAATATTAGCCTAAAAAACTTAATTAAAAAAGGCCACAACAGTTAGCATCTAGCGGATATATTAACTAAATTTCAAAATATCCTGAACAAAAATGAAAAAAGCCTAAATTACCCAAAACAGCTAGCATGTAAATAATTAGCCTAACTGCAAAACAGCCTAAAGACATAAAAAAAGCTTAAATTAGCCAAAACAGCTAGCATGTAGCTGAAGTATTAGCTAAACTCCAAAACAGCATAAAAAATCTTAGAAAATTCCAAAAAGTTAGCAGAATGACAATTTTTAAAACTTTAAAACCATAAAACTTTGACATAATTCTGAATAATAAAAATGCAGGAATATTATTCCAGAATAAATCAACTTAAACCTTAAATAACTTTCAATATTTTACCCTCCATAAAAATATATTTTTTCAAAATTATACAAGTTCGAAATGAGCGCAAGATAACATCGGGCCATTAATAACACTAAAGTAAAATGATCTGGAGGGCCGGATCCGGCCCCCGGGCCTTGACTTTGACACATGTGATACAGTGTAATCATTTCCCCACTAGGGGGCAGACAACATTTTCTATGTCACTGCCAGAGCGGGATTCGGAGGTTGAGTCCGAGCATGTTCCTTTGAGAAGAAAAACCTTTTATACTAGACAACTCTAATACCTCACTTCAACCTGTAGGGGGAAGCACACAGACGGTTTATTTCAATTTGACAAAAATTTGGCTATGACCAACAGACAGCACTTTTAAAGCCCCATTTATAGAAGTCAACAGCCAAAAAAAGTGGATTTATTGCTTGGTTACCCTTTAAAGTTATCTCTTTATGCATTTTTTTCACCAAAATTGGCCCCCAGTCTAATGTCAAGTTCTTAATTTGGTGCTCCGCTACAAAAACTTCAAGAACCCCTGCTCTAAAACCAACATTACAACGTCGAGTCATAAGGCTTTGATTCAACTAAGAAATTAATTGATCATAACTATTCGACAACAACTCATTGTGTAACCATTTTTGAGATTTTTTTTCTTTCAAATTAGAACTAAAGTGAAAAATTAGTTTAAGAAATTGCTTAATTTAATTTAAACACATTTTATTCAAAAAAAGCTGAAATTTCTATTTTGATCAAGTATCTATCTGCAAAAGTAACACGGAATGGAAAAACAAAAATCTCAGAGATTAACAATAAAACTTTATTTGTTCCACATTTATTATCTACAAATGTAAATAAAATAAAAAAATGTCAAAAAAGATTGCAAATACTTTTTATTGGCCCTGTGACATTTTCCTCCAGAAGGAAGTGGGCTCTAATAGCCCATCTGATTGGTCGTAAATTAATTATGCACTTGGCTTCCCTTGACCGTCTCCGAGTCCCCTTTGGTCCCAACTCTCCGCTGAGTGCTCATTAGTGAAATGGATTACTAATGGATTATTAATCTAAGAGGAAGGAGTCTGGGGTGACCCAGCTCTGAACACCTGGAAATCTACCGGTAAACAGCAGTTTACACCCCCACGCACACACCGCAGCAAAAAAAAAAATACAGTAGCGTAAACACAAATACATCCACGTCAGCAGGTTCCACACACACCGACCGGCTGGGCATTACTTACAAGTCTTTTAGGACGAAAATAACTTTAAAGTTTGATTTATTGTTGGCCCAGTAAACATAACGGATACATCTAATTAGGCGTAATTAATTGTTGCGCCGTCTTTGGTTCTGCGGGGTTTTGGCCTCCGAAATGTATGGCCTCCACCGCGTCCTCTGCTCCGGTCCTTACCACCGGCAAACAAATGGCTGTGGACGCCGGAGCACACAAAAGCCCTCGCATAGATCTTCCTCAGCAGCGGAGGCACCATTACGTTTACTTTTGTCACCTAATTATTCCTCAGGAGAGGCAATTAGCCACCAAGCAGCAGCAGCAGCCGCTAAGGCTGCATGATTTCTGAAACGTAGACTCTGCACGTGTGCGCGGCGGCAGCGGTGGCGACGCGGCTGCATGCACCACACGTTTGGGGAAGTGTCACAGGGCTGTGACACACTTTGCACACCGGGAATAATCAAGAACAGGGGTCCAAGGAGAGGAAAGTGCATTTCAAAGATAAAAGTTTATTTTAAGACGGCTTGTTTAATCTGATAAATGCTTTAAAAATACATATATGCAAAGTGATTTTTAAGTTTGTGTTATTTTCCATATCAAAGGCAGACTTCAAATGGAAGCAATGTCCATTTGGGGGTTGTTCTTTCCAAAATAATTAACGGTAGAAAGCTAAATTACATTAAAAAAATGCTTTGCTGAGTCGAAACAGAAGCTTTTTTTTTTAATTGGAGAAAAACCCAACTGGTGCCATAAAAGTTCCTATAGACAAGCAGAATACCGCTGTATTGTTTATGTTTTACCCTATATAGGTCAGGAGTGGTACCAGTGAAACAGGTATGAATTTTCCAGAACCTTCTGAGGTTTGTCACCAACGAACAAAGATGATTATCGAATGTGGACCCAACAGGATTACGTAAAAAAGCAGCTAGCCACAACTTTAGATAATTTGTGTTTGACTTTCAAAATGATAAAAAATCTTGTTTTTAGCTTTTTTTAAATGTGTTTTCATTGTTTTTTATGGAAAACACAAGGAGTACTAGAAAAGTCGCATTACCTTCAGTAATGCTAGTGTGAATGCTTTCTGCTAATGTAATTTGCAAAATATTGATTTTGCAAACAGATTGGAAATTTTGTTACAGAACTATGAAAGAGTGCTGAAGTTGACCTAAATTTAAAAAAAAAATGTAGTCAAATTAGCCAAAATAGCTAGCTTCTAGCTTAAATACTAGCTTAACTTCAAAATAGCCTAAGATTCCCTACTAAACTCAACTAATCAAAAACGTTAGCATGTTGCTAAAATAGAAGCTAAACTCTAAATTAGCCTAAAAAGAAACTTCAATAAATGCCAAGTTAGCCAAAAATGTTAGCATGTTGCTAAAATAATAGCAAAACTCCAAATTATCCCCCAAAAATCGTAGTAGATGCCAAATTATTCAAAAAGCTAGCTTGTTGCCTAATTACTAGTTAAACTTCAAAATAGCCTTAAGTTCCTCAGTAAACTTAATTAGTCAAAATCGTTAGCATGTTGCTAAAAAAGAAGCTAAACTCTAAATTGGCTTAAAAAAACTCAATAGCTGCCAAGTTAGCCAAAAATGTTAGCATGCCGCTAAAACAATAGCTTAACTCCAAAATAGCCTAAAATTCTTCATTAAGCAAAATTAGTCAAAAACGTTAGCATGTTGCTAAAATAGAAGCTAAACTCTAAATTCGCCCATTAAAACCACAGTATAACAAATAAGCCAAAAACTTTAGCTGTCCAAATACATCTGTTGTTTCAACAGGTTTGTCGGCTATGCTAGCGGTACACACGGCGAGCACGGGACTAAAGTCTGATTTATCAAAGCATGACATTTAAAAAAAATTGTGAAGGGAAATAAATACGCTAACAGGACTGTCAAAAACAATGATTATATAATCACACTACGAGGCTGAACGTTCAAATTGTACCTCAAAAATAATAAATTATCTGACATAAAATGTCAATTAATTAAATTGTTTTTAATTGTTTATAGTTCTTTGAAGTGAGGAAGCTATTTAATGTTCTCTTTACCTCAAAATGTATTTTATTAATCCAATGACTCATTAGTATTTATTGATAATTTAGTTTAATGTTGCAAAGGTCGTTAAATTAACATATTGTGTTATTTCTTCAAAAACTAAAAGTTTTCATAAACATAATTTGTCTTCTCCCTCCTTGTCTTCACACAAAATACCGGATCATTGAGCAGTGTCGATAAGAGGAGTAGTATCGATTAAATCTTAACGATTCCCAACCCTAATCGTGAATAAGGAGTGGACAAAAAAATGCTGTTTGAAAAAGATCGTACCTGTGATGTAGAAAAAACTGTACAGATGGATAAATCCAATTCTTGGTCACCTTTTTTTGAACCGTTAATGTTATGTCGGGGTTGTGAGTTGTTAGCTAGCGGAACACGGTGTAAACTAGTGGGCGTTAAACATACGGCCCACGGGCCGCATCCGGCCCTTTAGATGATGTAAGCCGGCTCAGTAATGAAAGGAAAATAATATAAGGATGTTGGGGAAAAAAAAGCAAGTTTCTAGCCCATTCCTGTGGCGAGTTATGCTTATTTAAGGGAATGACTGCAATGCACTATTCCGCCACTGGGGGAAGCAAAGGAAACACAAGACCAGCATAAACAAGAAATCAAGAAATGAACAATGTGAGGCATTTTTTTCTGACTGAGAAAAAAGTTTAACACCCCTGGTGTAAACAGAGAGCTCTTAGCATCTATGATGGGAAAGGGGGATGGGGTTGCTCAACCAGAACTCTGAACTGTAGACATTTTGTCCTAGAAAACTATAGATTTTATGATTTTGGCTAAAAACGACATATAATTAAAAGTCCACTGGGAACACTTATGAAATAAATCAAGAGTTAACTGGATTGTGTCTTTAACAATGAAGTGATAAACTGAGTTGTCCAGATCATCCTAAAATTGTCCCACTTACGGAGCACTTTGATTATTCCAATCATCTGACCACATCTGTGTATCCGAGGATCTTATCGCCGTGGAGACGGCGCAGTCTTCTGGACCGTTACTGTCTCTGGGGTTGATTAATTCTCCGCGTCTTGCAGAGGTACGAGCGATTCCGGGGAGGTCCGCGGCTTTCTCTGATTAGTTACAAAGGTCTCCATCTCGCCGCCGTCCCACCGGCCAAGATAATTCGGCGCCCTTCGCTCGGCTTTGGCGCGAAGCGTGCCTTCACAGACTCAGCACACCGTGTTGATTATTAGGTCCCGGTGTTTTAGGGATGCAGCGAGGAGCCGATAAAGAATTCGAATTCCTGGCAGGAGTATCAGTAAAGGTTATTAAGCCGTTGTTGATGCATCCATTTGTCGTGGCTGTACCCAGCAGTGTGACATTTATCAAGTATGTCCAGCTAAATGTCACACAGAGAGGTAGCTCCCCGTCCTGTCCCTAATTAGGACCCTGAAAGTCAAACTAAAGTCCCTCTCATCCTCCCTCCTACTCCGGGACAACTTTGATCCTCCACCCTCCCTCCCTCCATTTTTGCCTCATTGCGAGGATTGCACGATAAGCAAAGTTTCGAGTTTAACAATTGATTCCGAGATGGGGATAAAGCGCAGACAAATGGGGAGGGATGTAGGCCATCCGTCACCAACACAAGACTCATTGTTTGCAGATTTTAACCTATGGGAGAGCCAGCTTTCCTCCCCAGTGGGCTTCACAAATCACAGGCAGGCGAGGGAGCGCAGCGCAGTAGGCAGGGCTGGTCTGGGAATAGCCTGAAAGCAGGACGGAGTCTCAGCTGGATGAACATTGTGCCGAGCTTGTACTACTTGCTCCTTGCTCACAAGCCCCAGTTTTGTGGGGCAGAAATTGATTTCTGGGGGATTTTCAGGAACACACTGAATAAATATTACGAATTTATAAAGAAAAGCTACAAAAGTAACAATATTATCTTCGATCCATGCAACAGGTTTTCTAAAAAACAAACATCTAGAAAAATCTGTCTCCTGCTAATGTACATCTGCTCATGGAATTGCAGCTTCAAATGTACTGGAAAGCAGCAAATGTATGCTAATATATGCAGAATGTACTCGTGGCTAAAGGTTAAGAACCTGCTTACAACAGAAATACTACAGTAGCTGCCAGAGAAAAAACCCATAATATTTAATTACAGTTCTGCATTTGGCCCAAAGAGGAAAGTAATTTCTCCTTTGGTTGTATTTATTTATAAATAAATAAATAATGTCTTAGGTTTTTCTTGACAACTTGATTTATTAAAGATCTGGCTGAATGTACAGTTAAGTTTTTTTCAGTAATGTTTTTACTGCCATTCACCCAACTTTAGGTCAGTTCTTGGTCTCGTGTTGTCCTACTGTCCCTGAAGGCAGCATATTTCCAGTCTCTGTCTGGTGGACGCCACAAACTAGACATTTTAGATGTTATACCCATTACATTATACATTTTTAAAATGAGCACACCTAACTGTTGTGATACATTTAAAATAAGGCAACAAAT
>NC_050534.1:7316670-7320617 GCF_002922805.2 Oryzias melastigma
GTGAGTAATGCAACCACAAGAGAACACAATCCAGTGTTCTTTTGTGCCGGTCCCAAGTCCGGATAAATGCAGAGGGGTGTGTGAGAGCGAAAACAAAATAAATATATGAATATTTACTTGTAAATGCATGATACAATAACACTAATGAGTGAATGAACAGGATGAATGGGTGTATGGTTAGAATGGATGATATTAGATTGATCTACGAATGGGTTTATGTAAAAAATGTAGTGAAAATGGAAATATAAATGAATCAATTCAATGACGAATTATTTCATTAATTGCTTAATGCATGTAATGCAACCACAAGGGAACACAATCCAGTGTTCTCTTGTGCCGGTCCCAAGTCCGGATAAATGCAGAGGGGTGTGTGAGAGCAAAAACTATATATATATATATATATATATATATATATACATGTCAGGAGTCAGAGCTCTTACTCCCCCTCTGGTCACCGTCAGGAGCAGATCTGAGAAGCACCTACAACCTTATCCAGCAGATGAATGGAGGATCAGCTTTTCTACCATCTCTGGACATTATGAGTATCTGGTCTTTGCTCTCTGCAGTGCCCCCTCTGTTTTCCAGGTTTTCGTGAAGAACGTCTTCCGAGACCTCCTGCAGCGATGTGTCATCATCTACATAGAAGACCGCGTTCCCCGTGGTGTTCTGTGGAGGGTGCTCTGGGAGTATGGGGTCCGGGGAGCCTTACTCAGGGCCGTCCGGTCTCTGTACGACCGGAGCAGGAGTTTGGTTTGCATGGCCGGCAGTAAGTCAGACTTGTTTCCGGTGCATGTTGGACTCCGGCAGGGCTGCCATTTATCACCGGTTCTGTTCATAGTCTTAATGGACAGAATTTCTAGGCGCAGTCAGGGGCCGGAGGGGATCTGGTTTGGGGACCACAGGATTTCATCTCTGCTCTTTGCAGATGATGTTGTTTTGTTGGCTCCATCAAGCCGGGATCTCCAGGATGCATTGGGGCGGTTTGCAGCCGAGTGTGAAGCGGCTGGGATGAGGGTCAGCACCGCTAAGTCTGAGGCCATGGTTCTCGACCGGAGAAAGGTAGTTTGTCCTCTCTCGGTGGGTGGAGTGCTCCTGCCTCAGATGGAGGAGTTTAAATATCTTGGGGTCTTGTTCACGAGTGATGGAAGATCGGAGCGTGAGATCGTCCGCTATTATGCGGTCGCTGTACCGGTCTGTTGTGGTGAAAAGAGAGCTGAGCCAGAAAGCAAAGCTCTCGATTTACCGGTCGATCTTCGTCACAGTTCTCACCTATGGTCATGAGCTCTGGGTCGTGACCGAAAGAACAAGATCCCGACTACAAGCGGCTGAAATGAGTTTTCTCCGTAGGGTGGCTGGACGCTCCCTTAGAGATAGGGTGAGAAGCTCGGTCACCCGGAGAGAGCTCGGAGTAGAGCCGCTTCTCCTCCATATCAAGAGGAGCCAGTTGAGGTGGTTCGGGCATCTGATCCGGATGCCTCCTGGACACCTCCCTGGTGAGGTGTTCCCGGGCATGTCCCACTGGGCGGAGGCCCCGGGGAAGACCCAGGACACGCTGGAGAGACTATGTATCTCGGCTGGCCTGGGAATGCCTCGGGGTCCCCCCAGAGGAGCTGGAGGATGTGGCCGGGGAGAGGGAAGTCTGGGCATCTTTGCTTAGACTGCTGCCCCGCGACCCGGTCCCGGATGAAGCGGAGGAAGATGGATGGATGGATCTTTTCTTCTTTGTGTGTTAATTTTTTGTAGATAAAAAATAATATTTAAGTTTTTTAGTTTGTTAAGCAATTGATAATTATAGCATTTTCTTTTAATATTGTACTGCAATGTCTAAAAACCTGAAACAAAGACCTGAATATTTGCGGGAAAGTCAGGTTAGCTCATTGCTATCCTACAAAATCACCCTTTTTCTTCTTAAGGGGGCTAAAAATGTTGTTTTAAAACCTAAAATCAACTGTTTATATTAGAAGTGGTTAATTAATGACAAATGATAGCATTTTCTCAGGGGCGGCTCCAGGATTTTTTTTTCTATGCTCTAGCTTAGAGGTTGCTAAGTGACTGTAAGGAGTTGCTAATTCGTCTTTATGTAAAATTACATTTCCAAGAAGGAAAGTAACAGGAATGCTTATTTATATGATTCTAATTAATGCCAGATTTCAATTTATTGTATTGTCAATAGAATTGCACTTTTTTTTACTGTGTTAACTGTGAGAGTCAAAAGAAAGGGATGTTGAAGTGTGGTAGAAAAACCAACATTTCTTTAAGGGGAGTTGTTCCACAGGGGCAGGCCCTACCCCCGAAAGCCATATCTCCTTCACAGGGCGGCGAATTTCGCTCCTGGACACCAATCCAAAAATGTTTTCATAAGCTTGACTGTACACTCCTGCTGCAGGAGCTGAATTATATTTGTGCCAGAATTCCAGGAGCAACTCTCACTGTTTTATGCGTCAAACTTTAAAAAAAAAAATTATGTGCTCAAGAAATGACTTTCCTCTTGAAACAGAAAGATGTACTAAAACCTAAAAAATATCTGCAAGTAAGACAATTTTAGTCTTGAAACTTAAAATTACGTGTAATCAAAACCATTTTCACTTCAAAATCAAGTCAAACTTTATTTATAGAGCACTTTTTTGGACGAAAGTAGCTTAAAGTACTAAACATTAAACATTTTCCAAGTTTAAAAACACACAAGGAGGCAGAAAAGGATATATATACATATATATATATATATATACATATATATATATGTATATATATATATTATGTATAAATAAATCAATATATATATATATATATATATATATATATATATATATATAAACACACACACTATCACCCACAACATAAGAAAGCATAAAGTGAGACAATGATAAGAGGCAAAATTTTGATCTGTCTTGATCCAAAGAGATCAGATCAACTCTTCTATCCTTGAAAAACATAGCAGGGCTACTCGTTAAACATGTGCCTCCAAAGCCAGCCAATCACAGACAGACCGCCCATCGGTCTACACGCTAATTGGAAGAATTTCTGACTGATCAGCATCAACCTTCAAAGCCATCCAATCACAGACGTGGACAGGGCGAATGCAAGTGAACGTGGTTTCAATGCCATTTATCTGTTTCAAAAGCAAAATAATTTTTGATCACACAAAATGTTTTCAATTTTACGCTTAAAACAGTGGGTGTTGTGGTTTGAATAATGGCACAAAAATCCCTCCATATGCATCTAAATGACAGCCGCTTCTGCAATGTGTCTGTCTCTCTGTGAACCAGTTTGAAGACTTACTCTCCTGGATTGACCTGAGAGAGGAACCTGAATAAAATTAGAGGACATTTTGTTTATTGCTTCTGTATAAATAAGAACATTAAAATGAAGGTCAGAAAACATCTGTTGTCCAAATCGCAGGACCTCAGATCCCGCCTGGACCATTGACTTAACATGAGCGAATCACGTTTGTTTTGAACGCAGCTTTAGGCTTTCATAGCTTTGGGGTTGCTTTGCCAAGTCTTGCAGTTGCTATAGTAACCCCAAACTACTGCCTGGTGCCGCCCCTGCATTTTCTTTACTATTTTATTGCAGTTTTAAAGCTAAAGCAAGCACCTGAGTATTTTCGTGAAAGTCACATTAGCTAATTGCTATGCTGCAAAATCACTCGTCCTTCTTATGGGGCTAAAAATATTTTATCCACACCAAAAAGAACCTTAAAGTAGGAAGAAAGTTTCTTTCCATACAAGGCTGGACACTAGAGTACAAAAAGACTGATGAACCTCGTGTGGGGACGGTCCCCCGAAAGCAGGACGAAGCCTCAGCTGCAGAGAACAAAGCGCTAAGATTGTAGATTGTACTACACCCTTAAAAAAGTCCCCGGCCCCGTTTCCTGTGGACACTACTGTGAAGTTGAGGGGGAAAAAAAACACAAGTGGAAAAATGTGATTCAAGTGTTTGAGGACTCA
>NC_050534.1:7320784-7321243 GCF_002922805.2 Oryzias melastigma
GATGAAAAAAAGAGCTTTATATTTATGAGTATTTTTAGTTTTTTTTGTAAAATATTCAAAATAATAACTTTATTTATATTAACAGCAAAAATAAACTACTAGATATGTGTTAAAAGTGTACATTTGACAACATTCAACTTTAAATTCACATTTATGTTAAACTATTTTTGATTTAAAGGGGACACATGTAATAAAACACAAGATCTCTACAAAATCCATTACTGTTATTACTATTTATTACTCATAACAAATCAGTTTTGCAATAAAATTAGCAGTTTTAAAAAGTAAAATAAGTGTACTTAAAATTAATACGTTTACACTTGCAATTAGTTTATTACCGTAATTTTCCTTTTTACAAAAATTCGACACGATGTTTATTCTAAGAGGCATTTGCAAATGTAAGTGTTTACATTTAGTGTGCAGTGATTAACTAAAAAAATAAATCAGCATAAATAATGG
>NC_050534.1:7321272-7324601 GCF_002922805.2 Oryzias melastigma
AAACATAACTTGAACTCTATAGATTTAATTTAAAAAAAAAAGTGTGTCAGATGTGTCACAACAAACCAAATAGTCAAAAGATGATAAAAATTCAAAAAATAAATTGAATTCAAACTGTCTGCACACCCACATTTTATGTTTATTTATTTTTTAGGTCGTCAATAAATACTACTTCAGGAAGATTGCAATAATATCACTTAAGTAAAAAAAAATTTTTTTTTTACCTTTTTGAAAATCCCCCTTCCTAAACTCAAATTCAAGAGGGAAATTCATTAAAATAACTAACTCCTATTTTTATTTATTTATTTTTTAGCAGCCTTGAAGAATATTGATTCTTAGAGGAGAAGTTTATTTAACTTCTCTTTAACTCGTCTTGCTGCAGTAAAATCTGCACAAAAAAATCACTGTTTCTCACTCTTTTTTTAGCCACTTTAAAGACGAACCTTAGCTGAACCCAACAGATAATCCTCTCAATCAGGGGTCCACGGATCCCAGAGTGAGAGCCAATACTGGTCTATGGGCCAACTGGTACTGGATAAAATACATAGTTTATTCTAGGTCTGGTTTGTTTATTATTTGATTATATGTGGAGTTTATATGTGGGTTCTTGAATACATTTTTAGCCCCTAGTGCTCACAGTGGACCACTGGTACTGATACTAGCACATGTTCACTACCTACAGTTGGAAGAGTTTTGGTGTGAAATGTCAAAGCGGTGTAAATCTCGTCAACCTTGCTCCAGGCTTTTTCTTTCATAGTCGGATAAATTAAAGTTTTGGCATCTTATAATTCCATCCAGACTAAAACCACATTCCTCCATGAGTACCTGATGGATCAACGTTCATCCAGGTTAGCCGCATGTTTTCTACGTACAGTCCAACTAAAACCTGACTCACAGCTTGTGTAGGGAATGAATGTGTGAGTTTTGAACACAGAAGCTCAAAAATGCACATTTACCGCACACAGACTTTTCATTGGAAGTGGTCCCCTGAACATAACATCAAGCGGCTGCTACTGCCGCTACATTGAAACCTCCAAGGTAGCAAAATTAGCAAAAGGAAACGTCTTTAAAAAAGTAAAAGAAGTTACGTAAGAAAGCCTTCAACTTCAAAATAAAAGAAGTCAGCGTTCATCAGACAAAACCAGGAGTCTTTACTCCAAATATGGGATTATAGTGACAGTTATTTCTGAACACCAAACCTGCTCTGCCCAAAATACAGTGACTGACTCACTAATGTTACAAGGTTGATGCTAATAAAGTTTCAAAACCATTAAATTCATGTTAACTAATATTTTTAGAAAATACTAGTTTTTGTGATGGTCATATTGTTTTATTTGACTTTGAGGCTTCATTTTAGAGTTAAGGGTAAAGTTAAGGGAAAATCTATGCTACATTTTCATGGGTCCAATCAGAAGTCTAGTTATTACAGGTGAAGATTCAACAGAAAAAAGTTGCTATTACAGCAAGTGAGGATTTGTAAAAGGAAATATAGGATATAAAACATTTTTTCTTTAGTAAATTAGATATTTTTGCCCTGAAACTGGAATTAGGTTGTTTCAGTGCTGCAGTTTTCACACAGAACATGCCAAATAACCACATTTTGACTTTTACAAACCAGCAACTTTGCTTTAATAAATCTTCATTGTTCGTAAAATGCTTAAACTGTCTTTTTTTAAGTACCTTTTAAACAAGATTTCTTCCATATTTATTCAATCTCTTTTATTGTTGCTGGAGCGACATTACAAAGCGGGAGTACTAGATTTCATAAGAAACCATAACAAAATTTTCTCTTAACTATTCCCTTAAAAGTTAAAGGAAACAGACTGCTTCAAGCAAAAAAAAAAAAAAGAAAGAAAGAAAAAGAAAAGGGTGTGGACATCACCAAACTATGGCCCGCGGGCCAGATCCGGCCCTCCATCACATTTGACCTGGCCCCCCAAACTGTTATGGCTAAATTGGATATTTTTCAAATTTTTAAACTAATTTGGCATTTCGCTAATATTTCAACTACATGCTAGCTTTAAGGCTTTTTAGTATATTCTGAAGTTAACCTAATATTTCAGCTGCATGCTAGCTGTTTTCGGTAATTTACGCTATTTCTGAATTTTTTTGGCAAATTTTTTGGCTAATATTTCAGCTTCAGCGTTTTCAGCTATCAACTTCAGTGTTTTCAGGTATCAACTTCAGCGTTTTCAGCTATTAACTTCAGCGTTTTCAGCTATAAACTTCAGCATTTTCAGCTTTCAACTTCAGTGTTTTCAGCTATCAATTTCAGTGTTTTCAGCTATCATCTTCAGTGTTTTCAGCTATCAATTTCAGCATTTCTAGCTATCAACTTCAGCATTTTCAGCTATCATCTTCAGTGTTTTCAGCTAACAACTTCAGCATTTTCAGCCATCATCTTCAGTGTTTTTAGATATCAACCTCAGTGTTTTCAGCTATCAACTTCAGCATTTCTAGCTATCAACTTCAGCATTTTCAGCTATCAACTTCAGTGTTTTCAGCTATCAACTGCTATAAAATGCTTAGTATTATTTTTCTTTGATGATTACAGAAATGAATTATTTTAAATTTGGCAATGTGTGGCTTACTGGAAAACCATACATTTTTACATTTAGGCTGTGATTGCTACACTTTTTCTGTTAGCCTATCTGACCCCCACATCAAAGAAGAAAACAGTTATGTGACCCTCACAAGAAAAAGTCTGGGGACCCTTGCTGTACAGTGAGTTCAAAAGACAACATCATATTTTAGCATTTCCTGTTATTTGGTTTCATCCTTTCATAGCAAGTTTATGGATGTAATTAATGTTTGCAGCATCATTTTGACTTATTCCTTCAAAGATGTTGCACGCCAGAGGCGCTTCGAGCGTTGAGTCCTTTTTCCAGTCGTCGTTTCGCACCATTAGTTTACTTGGGATTGACAGAAAATAGTGTCTCTCCCCCTCAAACATACAGTCACATTTTTTCCAAGCTGTGATTTCATTAACAACTCTCAGAAAACAGAGGTCACCTTGTCTTTGAAGAGTGACTTTCAAGAAATGGGGCTTCAGCCCCCCACTCCTGCTACCCACCCCCCTCCGCTAATAAAAAGTTTGTTTTCCCTGTTTTTTTTTTGTTTTTTTTTGAGTTTTTTTTGCTTTTGATAATGCATCCATCTTCTGATATGTGAATGATGTGTGAATGGTTTGAAGACAGCAAGGCACGGTGGAAGATGCAGGAAAAGAAGGAAAAATCGAGTGAGACGACAGGAGTTAGAGAGTGAAGCATAGATGATGATCCCCCGGTTTTTAAATTGGGTTGGATGAAAATTGTTAAACAATTGTTAAA
>NC_050534.1:7324614-7329756 GCF_002922805.2 Oryzias melastigma
ACACCCAGTTGCGACTTATATATGACTTTTTAAAAATAAATGTGAATACAAGTTTTATATTTTCCAATAACAACCACTAGAGGGCACTGTAGTGGGTGTGTCAGTATTAGCCACGAACCACGTCCCAGAAGAATAAGTCTGATTGTCGCTACCTGATTTGTTGTGGCTACCTGATCTGTTACAACTACCCTGTCTGTAACTGTTACCCAATCGGTTCCACACATTCACAAATCTTACATCACTTCCTTTTGTCGCCAACATTGATAAGTAAATTGAATAATTCTGCTGTAGTTCGTACTTTCTTTGTATATTTGATGTTCCAAGATAGTAAAACTTGTAATTGATTAATTAAATAAAATATATAAAAAAAAGATGAGCTACGGCATTTTGACCCCCAGGCGAATTTTTTGCCACATTAATAACGTCTGCTTTAACTAAGGTAAAGAAAGTGTCGTAAATGCAGTATAATCTTACACTGGAGAGTAAACTGCCATCAGTCAAAACCATTTTCCGTCCTGATTTGGAACATTTATTTTTCTTTCATTTAAAAATGAAAAAATTGAAATAAACGTTTTGATTATGGTAAGAAAGAATTTTAATAAGTTATCATTGTTGTTAACGTGTAAAGAGATACTTTGACCGGTAGGGGCCATAATATGCTTCAGCATAACTTGAAGCCTTTTTAATGTTTAAGGGGACAGTTCGGGTAGCCGATACAAATCAAGAAGCAACAATGTTTACTGATACTTTTTTTTGGTCATATTTAGCATTGATCATGTTTTTCGCGCATTGTAAATTGGATACATAACCAATAATTTCATATATATAGACTTCAATATAAATTAATTGTCTGATCTTGAGGATCCTTGATAACCTGAATCTATAATTGTAGGGTATAAATATTTGATATTAAGTCCTGAATTGGATGTTGATAATTCATCTAAAGAAAATGGTAAGGCCAAACCGGGGTGGGATTATATAAATTCGCTTCCTTCCACTCCCTTTCAAGCGATCAATTTGTGATTGATAATGTAAGATATTATTTTATGAACTATCACCTGATTGCTTGAAATAAACCATTCTATTCATCCATTCATGTAGTGGTGAGACTAAAAACCTTTGACAGTCCCACATGCGACGGGAGCGTCAGGTTTGTTCACTAATTTTGGACAAGCATTGAGCTTTAAATCTTAATCCCCATTGAAAGAGAGGCAGCAGGCAGTTTGTGTTCACACCGGAGGTGTAGGGGGACATTGATTTGGCCATATATCCCAAAATGTGTTTGGCAAAACTTGTATTAATTTAAAATGTTGACATGGTGATATTTAATTAACTATTTCTGAGCGTTCTTCAGGGTCTTCATTTTGTTTTCCACCCAAACCTCCAAGTGACAGCACACTTATCCTCTACACCACGACCAAAACAACAAGATCTGTTAAATGTTCAGTCAGCCTCGTGGTTTTGGTTGTTATGAGACTTCGTTTTGACCTAATGGATCAGAGTGATGTATACTACACTCTGAAAAAAGACAAACGTCATAGCGATTAGCAGTGAAATGTCATGTCACTAATGAATCCTAGGCACATTGAAGTGCTCTCCTTCATCTTGTCATCACACTGAAAAGTTTCAGGAAAGAACATATTTTGTTGTGGAAATCAGACAATTTAAAATTCCCTTTAAAAAGAAATTGTCTTAATTTTCCAAAAAAAAAAGGACCATGAATTTGTACAGTTGCAGTAGTTAATGTTGTGATCTTTAAATAAAATACATTTTATTAGAATGAAATACATATCAATACTCAGGTGGATTTGTTTTTTTCTAAGTAATACTCTTAAAAAAAAATTCTGGTACAGTCCTGGGATATATCACGATACATATCGTATCATGAGAAGTGTATCGGGATACATATCCTATCTTGCAATACACACCTCTAGTTCACACTAAACAGGACTTGCATTTACAAAGTTTTTGGCAATTTTCTCCCAAAAAGTGTGACTTCTTATATCCAAGGTATACTCTAAAAATAAAAAGTGAAACACTTTGGTACAGTCTTGGGATATATCGTGAGACGTATCAGAATACGTACCGTATCGCCACAATCTTGCCAATACAAACACCTCTAGTTCACACCAAATTTGCATTTACAAAGAATTTTGCAATTTTCTTCCTAAAAGTGTGATTTATACTCCAGTGTGGTTTATATATATGATTTTTTTTCTTTTTTTTTCCGGCCGCTGCGACTTATACAATGGATCGTGAAAAATCCAACCGGAGACTTTGTAAATCGTCGTTTTGAATATTTGTACATGGAAATATTTGGTTTTAGAGGAGAATTCTGTGGCACAGAAGGGGAAGAACAAAGGCATGTATGGAGTTTCTGTAATAGGGGGAGCATGTTGCATTAATGTGTAGTGAGCTAACCCAGTGGTGAGTATCAGGAGACCTCCTACCTGCATGGAGACGGAGCCAAAAACAGAGCCGCGGACTCGAGGGGGGAAGAGCTCTGAAGCCTGAGATTGATGATGGTTGGGGCACGAGTGTGCAAAGGCTGCGCTGAATTCAGGAGCTTCTCCGACACGCCACGTCTCCTCATCTGTGTGTTAGGGGGTGCAGGTTTACAGGGAGGGTGCAACAAATCTGCCAGCATGCATGGAAATGCATGCAGCAATTGGATGAACCTCATTCCCCCGATCCCAAACCTCCTTTATATGTATTTTTTCCTTTGGTCATTTAATTTCCCCTTTCTCCTTTACCTACCGCTCCCTACAGGTTACCACTCCCCTGGTTTCCGGGGTGGCCCCCCCTAACTGAATCCCGGCTGTCAAATACTTCATTGAATTCTTGTGCTTTGGCAGAAAGGTGATAATGCCGCTCTGGGTCTGTCGCATCCCGCAGGAGCGACGCAGGGAAGTTTGTGTAACCTTTTGATAAGTGTGCAACTAAATAAACACGCGGGAACGCTGCGCGTGTGGCCACACCTGCCAAATCTCCCCCAAAAGTGTGGACAGAATCCAAAATGTCCCAAATTTCCTCCCGTCGGCATCACCAGAGACACTGTTAGGCTGTATATTTGGTTGGGGTTGCCTTGGTAACATGAAATATTCCTTTTTAATTTGACACCTTCAACTGCAGCAGCATGTTTACGGCGCTTAAAGCCGACAGAGACAAATATGTAATGTATCTCAAACGGAGCAATTTTACTCCCTAATTTGTTGCTTTTTGAATCGTGGCGAGAAGATTTGGGAACAGACTGCGTGCAGCTCGGGTTATTTATCTTCTCGGTTAAAATGAGGCCACAGCGATGCAGCCGCTCCTCGCCATAAATGCGAAAAATGTTTGTTTACAAAGAGTGGGGGGGGGACACAGCGATAATTCTTTGATGGGATCTGCTGGTCGTTGTTAAAACAGTTATGACAATCTGGCCTCAGTTGGATGATTTAGAGGCTGTTTGATTAGAAGGCATACTCATTATTGTGTCCTGAAGCAGTCCAACTACCAAATTGTTTTTTTTTTCTTTTATTATTGAAAAAATGAAAATGGGCTCCAAAGAATAAATAAATAATCCCCTAAAGGAATTAAGACAGACATGTCAGGGATATACAGAGGACGTTTTGAAATGAATATGGGATCTCCACAGGATGTACGGCTTGGCGGCCATTTTGTCACAAAGTTTTTTTAAACATTTTCATACAATATGGGAAAAAAAACACCTTTCGTTCGGGTTGTCTTCATGAAAATTCACACAAATACTGCTAACTTAAGTATCTGACCACAACCGAAGTTTGGTTGATCTTTAACTTTGGGAAGAGGCTGCCATCTTGAATTAAAAAAAATAAAATAAATAAACTTCTCCCACTGACTGTATGTGAGAACTGGACTGAGTGACCCCTCCCCCCGCTGATCCCGAAAACCCAAAGTATCCTTGACTTCAGGAGAAAAATAAACAGCTATTACTCAGTTATTCTATTTGTCGCAAAAAGCATTCTTGTTCTGGTTCCTTTTTGGAACTTTTTTATTAAGTTTTATGCAGTAGTGCGAGTTCTAAACTGACCAATCAGATGCTTCATTAATGTTTACATTAAAGGTGAGTTGAGAGAGCACAAGTGTTAAAAGTATGAACGTTTGAAGTGTTTGACAGATACTCCTGAGCCATCTTTCAATGAAAGGGGTGTGGCCTTCTAACATGCTCACTACTGATTGGACGTTTGGCTCCAACATGGCGACGGATATATTACGTAAAACTGGCAACTAAATTGACTTAAATTGGTTGGAAATGGAAATTAGTAATTTTCACATGTTCAGTCCAATTCTCTTATGCCGGGATTTTAATCGTCATTGGGTAAAAAAAATTTCAAAATAAAGTGTGTTGTAGCGGCTTATGAGTCGCTAGAGAGGCTGCGGCAGGACCTTGTTTGCAGTGCGTTCCAAAAAAAAAGAAGAAAAAGTAATCTGGATGTGTCTTGATTAATTGAAGTTCATCATAGGCACGGATAACACAAGTTATGTAAACGATCAAAGCAAAGATCTTTCCAAAATAAAAGTCAACTAAAGTGGTGAACAAAAAATACCGGGCCCTGGACACCTTCTCGGAACCAACAGAAAAAAATAAATAAAATAAAAACGGTGACAGGTCCGCCTAATAATTCTCTATCATCACGTGACAAAAAAGTGACATCATAAATAAACATGATCATGGCTGCGACATGTGTAGATTTTGAATGACTTTAGCATGGCGAGCTCGTAAAAGTCACGTTTCCCTGTTGCTTGCACATTTTTATTGAAATATTGTAAAGAATTAAACACATGAATCCCTGATTGAAGCTGAACAAAAAAATGCAACATATGATACTGACATATTAGGAATTTAGGCATAGTTAACAAAAATCTTATGTTGCCAAGGAAACCAAAAAGCTTACTTTAGCCGATTCTTCTAAAAATTACATCAAACTATTCGTCACCCCCAGATGACCAAAGCTTAAAATGGTTGCTATGGAAATGAATAAACAAATAAGCCGCCATTTTGAAAAAAAGTGAATTTGTACTGCAGAGGGAACAGTGAGCTCAGCTAGTGGGGGAGGGGTTAAAAGGGGGCAGCGGGGGCGGTTGGCACCTGCAAGCCATTTACAACAGAACTCTGAATTG